>NC_047679.1:93612099-93912099 GCF_011762505.2 Arvicanthis niloticus | reverse complement strand
TCATCTGCAGTAAAGTTGGTATTCAAACACCTCTTTGCCATTCAAATACCTGTTTCCTTGATGTTTTGCTCAATGGTTCTTAGTCTTATATTTAAGTTCTCTTCTAGTTTGAATTAAAAATTTTAAGTAGTTTCTCGTATTTTATTATAATTTTAAATATAGAATTTCATGCATATATATAATAAAATATGTTCATATCTATCCCCCAGTATACCTGCTTGCTCCTCCTGAATCCTCCCCAGAATGCACTGCTTCTATCTCCATGTCTTACTGATGAAAAGAGTCTATTTTCTTTTCTCTACCTGTAGCATCCATTTTTTCCTGAGCTAGCCTTCCCCCACTTTATACTTCTAGTATCTTTGAGCAAAGTCAATTGATCGTAAATATATTGTTTTATTTCTAGACTATCCATGATTCATGAGTCTAATTTTAGTCAGTAATATGTTATTTTGATTGCCACTCCTTTGCAGTGTACTGTGAAGTCAAACAATGTGATGTCTCCTGTGTTGCTCTTTTTTTTTTTTTTTTTGAAGTTTGCTTTGGTTCTTCATTTATGTCTGTATGTGAAGTTTCATAAAATTTAAAGGTTCTTTTGTTTAATCCTGTGACAGTGACACTGGTATTTTGACAGACTTCTTTGAGTCAGTAGGTCATTTTGAGTTACTATTGTGTTTTTCAATGGCTGACCATAGACTATCTTTTTGGTTCTGTGTGTTTGCTTTAAGAAAAAAAAAGTTAAATAATATTATCTCTAAAGTTATTGCTATAAATTTATTGCACATATTAATTTCCATCTTTATCAAATGATTCTTTGAGGTATAGCCTATTGTCATTTCAATTGTAAAGATAAAGAAACTGGAGCATAGAAAGATAAAATAATTTCCCCAACTCCAGTACACTATTAAGATACTATGTGTTCTTTTTGAAACTTTTAAATGTATTTTGCTTGTTATTACTATGGAAAATGTCATGGCATATAGAGGATAGAAGATAACTTTATGGATTGTTTTCTCTCCTGCTGTTTCCATGGATTCTGTGGATCAAACTCAGGTCATCAGATTTGTGCACCAAGTGCCTTTACCCACTGAGCAATACTGCCAGGCTTTTTAACATGTTAAAAGGAAAGACTAGTATAAACAAGTAACTTAATCTGGTATATTTTCAAATACATAATTATAATGTACCTTGATCGTAAGTATTCCCCAACACATCTCCTCCAGCTTCATATACTCATTTGTACGTATTTCTTCTAATTCACTGAATCCAGCTTGTGCAGCATCTACGCATGTGAAGTCATGGGGGATCTACCAGGAACCTCCCCGAGAGAAAATTAACTCTCCCTCCCACAGCAACTATGAACTGCCAACAACTCCTCAGCTACAGGGAGGGCCTTTATACCCTCTCTCAATTCCATGATGGGAATTTTAATTTCCTTGATCTTCTGCATGTCTTGCATAAGGAGCCAGAGTACAAGATGCTATGAGTTTATGTGTGCAACAGCTAAGCCAGGTCAATAAGAGTGTTTCACAGCATGCCTTCCCCACCCTCTGGCTTGTTCTTTCTTCCAACCTGTCCACAGTGTTCCATAAGCCTTCAAGGATAGAGGTTGTACATAGTCTTTGATTTACAACCTTCATTAATGCATATTTAGCCTGGGAAATTGAGGTCTTGACACAGATAAGTTTTGCTTTTTTTTAGTCATGTACATTACATTCCAACTGCAGTTTTCTCTCTTCCCACCCCACAGGCTCTCCCCACCCCATATTCCATTTCCCCTGAATCCAAACCTTCTTCACCTCCCCTCAGAAAAGAGCAGCTCTTCTAGGGACATCAATCAAATACAGAATAACAAGTTATAATAAGACCAGGCTCAGCCACCAAGGGCTAGGCTTACAGCCACAGAAAAGTTCTAACTAGAGGAATTCAATTTCTCACTTTCTCCTTACCAGATTAAATTATAGTTGGCCTCTATGGAACCAAGAAAATGGAAGCTACAGTTAAATACAAAAAGAAAAAAATAAGCTTTAGTTTATAAAATTTGAACTTTCATAAGCCCACATCACAGCAATTTAAAAAAATTAATTTATATAAATTTATCACAAATGACTTGCAAATTAAAAAATCATGCATGAAAATTAATCACACCAATGTGAAGCTTCATAGCTTTGAAATGGATATTCTAATTGTAAAGAAGTTTGCTAAGACACAACTTGAAAATTTTTAAGGCAAAAGTGAATAAGTATAATTTATATTAAGTGCTGACATTGTTTCGATTTTTTGAGACAGAGTTTCATTGAGCTCAAGTTGGTCTTGAGTATGGCCTTGAACTCCTGATCCTTCTGCTTCTGCCTCTCCACTGCTGAGATTATTTGCATGCACTTTCACAACCAGAAAATACTGACATTTGAACATAAGAACCAGACTCACCGTTGTAATGAGAGAATGGAATGTAATATGCAAGTAAAATAAAGCTGACCATTTAAAAGCATTTAAACTACTAAAATAAATATGAAGCCCTCAATATTAAATAATTTTGAGAGAAAAAATCATGATAAAATTACCTTGTATGAACTTAGTAGATTCTCTGACATTCCAGGCTGTCCTGACTAGTGTCAACTTAACACAAGTTGGAGTCTTCTGAAAGGAGATGTGGTGGTTTGTATATGCTTGGCCCAGGAAGTTATACTATTTGGTGGTGTGGCCTGTTGGAGGAGGTGTGGCCTTTTTGGGGTAGGTATGTCACTGTAGGTGTGGGCTTTAAGACCCTCATCCTAACTCCTTGGAAACAAGTATTCTGCTAGCAGCCTTCAGATAAAGATGTAGAACTCTCAGCTCCTCCTGCACATGCCTGCCTAGATTCTGCCATGATCCCACCTTGATGATAATGGACTGAACCTCTGAACCTGTAAGCCAGCCACAATTAAATATTGTTCTTTAAATAAAACACAATCATTCCATAATTCTAATTAAGCCTTTAATTTATACACCATACTCTCAAATTTATTCTCTTGGCATGTACATTTTTATATGATTTAAATTCTCTAGTCACCCTTGGCTAAAACCCAATCTTCTATTGAACTTGGTTTGGTTCCTTGAAAGTTACATATTATAGAATGTCATTAAAACCCTGCATTTTGCTTTTCCCTGGACCCAATTCATACTGTTGACCTCGATCATTGGGATGCCCAAATAGAATTTTTCTGTATCTTTTATCACAATTAGTAGGGTTCAAAAGAGGCTAAGTCCAAAATAGTAACATGGATACTTTAGCAAAAGCTTAACAAACCAGAACGTATTTAAGTTTCCAGAAGTAAAGAAGCCTAGTTATCCTATTATTTGCTAAGCTTATCTGGCTGCAGAACTCATTTTTTATCTTGAAACACCAATTAGTATCTCATAAAATAATTATTCCAAGAAACACAGTCAAAATGGATGCTATGAAACATTATTATTATTCCCCGTAAGGATTGCAAGGCTCATTCCCACATCTTATGAGAATATTTCTAGTTGATGATCTTCAGCTGCAAACCCCTTTCCAAAGAATATTGTTAGCTGGAAAGCTTTACCTCTCTCAAGTCTGTTATAACCATTTGTCAGGGACAGTCAACATTCAGCATAGCTAAAGACTGAAATATAAAGCCGTAACCACCCACCACAATGTAGGGTGACTCAAAATGGATATCACGCTTTAAGCACTCATTGTAAGGTTTTCTTTGGCCTTCCTTGGAGCTGTTCTTCCTTTACCCATTCCTGTTTTCTTCCCCTTGGTTTATTTTTTTTCCTTCCTTTCATTTAAACAGTTGCTAATACTTATAAGACTGCCAAATAAATGTCCTGAATGCTTATCTCTATTTCATAGTTTACTTTTGGAAGAACCCACCCTACAAGGCATTAAGTCATTTAAATGAAATGAAGATTATCAATACAAGGAAACAATAATCATACACCAAATTTTGTGTGGGGGAAAATGTGCCAGAATTTAGAAGCTTAATAGGAAACATGAGTAAGCAATGAACCTCTACTTTTTTCATTTTGATAAGCAAAGAATTGGAATGCCAGCTGTGAAGGGTTGTGCTATGTGAGAATCTAAACCACAGCTGGCTTGAGGAGCAAAGATTAAATAAAAGCTAGGAAACAACTCTGGAAACTCACTAGTCTCTGTCATCAGTATCTGGGTTATTGACCCCTTAACTCATCTTCCCTCTTCTAATCCCATTCTCTTTCAATCAATTCAGTCCTAGAAATAAAAGCATTTTGTAAGTGAAAACACAACCATTCCATAACCCTCAGCAAGCCCTTCAATTTGCATACTGCACTCTCAAATTTCGTCTCCTGACATGGAAGTTTTTACATGATTGGTTTTTTTTTTTGTTGTTGTTGTTGTTGAAAAATTATTTTTTTGGATATTTTACATTTCAGATGTTGTCCCCTTTCCCCATTTCCCCCACACCCAGAAACCCTCTATCACATCCCCTCTCCATCTGCTTCTATGAGAATGTGCTCCCACCCACCCATTCCCACCTCCCAGCCCTCGAATTCCCCCACACTAGGCATCCAGCCTTCATGGGTCCAAGGATCTCCTCTCCCACGTATGCCTGACAAGGCCATCCTCCCCTACATATATAGCTGGAGCCATGGGTCCCTCTCTATGTGCTCCTAGGCTGGTGGTTTAGACCCTGGGAGCTCTGGTTGGTTGGTATTGTTGCTCTCCCCATGGGGTGCAAACCCTGTCAGCTCTTTCAGTCTTCCAACTCCTCCATTGGGAACCCTGTGATCAGTTCAATGGTTAGCTGTGAGCATTCTCTAGTCACCCTTGACTTAAAACCCAGTGTCCCATTGAACTTTTTTTGGCTCCTTGAAAGGCATATATTATAAAATAAAATGCCACTTAAGACTATGTATTTTGCTTTCCCCTGGACCCATTCTACGCTGTTCGAACTCACTCATCTTTAATGCCCAAATGTAAGTACCATTTCCTCAGGAAGCTTTCCATACCTATCCTCATTAAGTTAGGGATTAGTTCCGCTAGCATGTGTTTCCTTATCACCCTGTCCTGCTCTAAGAGACTACATAGCATAATCCAATTGAGTCTAGCGTTATGCCCTTCTTTCAAAAGAATGTAAAACCAACAATGGCAGGGTCTGTATATGACTCATGGTAACTATGCAATCGTAAGTAGTCAATAAAAGTGAATTAAGTATGTAATGAAACCAGTACTAAAGCAATAATGCAGAAGGTGCAACAAAGGTGAATCCAATAGCAAACCCTTATCCATTCTTTCAACCAAAAACCGAAAAATAAATTTTATAGAACATATTCTTTTTTTTTTTTTTTTGGTTTTTCGAGACAGGGTTTCTCTGTGTAGTCCTGGCTATCCTGGAACTCACTCTGTAGATCATGTTGGCCTCGAACTCAGAAATCTGCCTGCCTCTGCCTCTGCCTCTGCCTCCCAAGTGCTGGGATTAAAGGCTTGACCACCACCCGGCTTTATAGAACATATTCTAATTAGGCTTTCTCTTCCCCCAACTCCTTGCCCACCTCCCCACCCACCCAATTACACATCTTTTCTCTGTCTCTTTAAAAAAAACAGACAAAAGAAGAAATGCTTATCCATTTTAGGAATTATGTTTTTCATGACTATCAAAACTAATTGTTTTATTCTTCACTCACTGGAATTTTATGATTGTAATCTCTAATTCCATTAAAATACTGAATACTTCATTACAAGTGTTTATAGTAATTCTCTCTCATGCTCGTGTGCTCTCTCTATTGCTCTCTCTCCTTAAAACTAATAACCTATGGTTAGTAAAGAGATTTATAAATAATTGAAAGATGTAGAGAAATGACTGTGCAGGACCTCTGTATCACTCCACCCCCAAGGCTCAGAAAATAAGAGTTTATAAAAGCCAGAAACTACAAAGGCTGCCTCAAAACACTGTTGTCAGAACATGACAGGGTCATTGCACTCACAACAGCTGTTTACCTGCACAAGACCTGCCCAGTATCAAGTCAGTCAACATTCCATTGTGGATGCAGAGGTGCTCCTGAGACCCCACACCTGACTAAGGAGCTTTTGACAACTGATGACTGCTGAGAAAGACATTCTTTTTGGTTTTTTCCGGGATTGTAGCCCCTGATAGGTTGCCTATTCTCCGCTGGATAGTTCTATCCCACACAAGCATATACAGCTAGCACTAATTAGACTCAGTGGGTTAAAATAAACGACAGGAATAAGGAAGGGGATGTGGAAGTCAATGTGGGAGGAGCTACATGACAAAAACTGGATGTGGTTATCAAAATATATTTTGTGCATATATGGAACTCCCAAAGAATAAATTAAATATGATTTCAAAGTGAAACTTATTAAGCGCCATGAGCATACCAATTATATTTTCTGCCTTTATTGGCCCTACAATTTTATTGAGATTTAAAAATGGGGAATGTTAAACACTATAGGTTTTAGTTTAGATTAGATTAACAGTTCTAAAGATGTTATAATCCATTGTCAGGGATGTCAAAAAACATTAACACTAACAAAACATCAATATTTGAAATTTATCATAATAAATAACAGTGATCTTAAGGTAGTAGAACTATAATTTTACCCTTTGCAGTCTAATATAAATTCCTGTGGAAACAAAATGCAGAAGTCTTTGCTAGCTTACTGGAAACTGTTCATATTCTCAAGTCTCTGGAATTTTGTCTTGCAAGTTAATTCATCAATCAGACATGATATGTGTGGGAACGTGTCAGTTTTAGAGTGTAAGCAAGACACATTTCAGAGAATGAGGAAATTGTTTTGAACAAAATGCATGCATGCAGGCTGCTGATATAATTTGTTTCACTGAAAATTGAGCAGGCTTGAAGGTTAGTCACAGCCATAAGTATATATAAATATGTGTGTGTGTGTGTGTGTGTGTATACATATATACATATACACGTGTGTGTGTCTGAATAATTGAAATTTTGGTTAAACTCCACAAACTTTTACCGTAGTCTTTAAAAATATATGTAGCAAGATATTAGTAGAATTTTTCATGTTGTACTAGAACTGGCAATGAAACATTAAAGATAAAGAGGATAATCTCTAAAGACTTAACAACATTTGGGTCCAGAGACTTTTATAAAAGCTTACTCAAGAACTGACCATGTATACACTATTCACTGTCCCAAATCCCACGCCCTGTAAAAACATAAGGCAAAGGGGAAAGAAGGGTAGAGTTTTGTAGTTGTCAAAACTGCCAGTTCACAATGAAAAGATTTTCCCCCTTCCCTTTCCATGTGGGAAAGGATGTGAGCCACTTCCCCCACAAAGTCCAGTGGAGGAAAGGGCTAGTATCCAATAGAATATGGCCTGCCTGCAAAAATAGGGAGGCTCCTGCTTCATTTCTTAGCTGGAATGCTAAGCTATGAGCAACGTGCCTATCTCTACATATTGTTCAGATTTAAGTCGACTTTAGTGAGCTAATTCTTGGAAGAATTTGATATATTGTTCTATGAATTAAATTATTATGTGATATTACTAACACACAGATGTCTGCTTAAATCTAGAGATTTCTTAAGAGGATAGTTTTCATAAGCATCTGGCCACAAAGGAATAATAAAATATCAAGATGTAGCCTGCCAAAAAGGGGCCTGGGCCCTCCCTTTCCCTCTCTGTGTACATAGATGAGCATATTGATATTTCCAATGGGAAATCATGGGGGAAACAGATTAGGGAGGAGACCAACAGACAAGAGATGCAATACAAAGGAAGAATTTGAAGATGTGTGCCATAGAAAGACCTTTTAAAGAAGGCCCTAATGAAACTAACCAAGTGCTAAACACTATCCCCAGAAAAATGACAGCAGCCATCTATGTGTCCATGAAGAGTGCCAGCAGAAGACGGAACCACATAAAGCTAGATCACATCCATGGATGCCTCCTTACCAGCAGCCGATGACAAACTGATGATGATGAAGAAATTAATCATCTCTCCTATTTCCCATTTCAAATATAACATTAGATAAGTTGAGATCTTACAAAGAAAATAGATCCCAACATTTGTCTAGTCTTCTCTAACCACATGAACTTCATTCCTCTCTATGTCTCCCAAGTATAAGACTAATCAGCATTGGTTGCATCGATGGATGCCTGTAGATGAAACAGGGGATTTAAGACAGACTACTGCACCAAGAGACAACACTCCTTTGAAAGATGCTTTAGAGAAGGGAGTTGGGTAGGCACAGGAAA
Source organism: Arvicanthis niloticus (assembly GCF_011762505.2). NCBI lineage: Eukaryota > Metazoa > Chordata > Mammalia > Rodentia > Muridae > Arvicanthis > Arvicanthis niloticus. The sequence continues at coordinate 93,903,867 of NC_047679.1, read as the reverse complement.
ATAATAAAAAGAAAGAAAGACCATTGTGTTAGTTTGCTTTCTATTACTGTGAGAACACCATGAACAAAACTAAATTGGAGGAAAAGGGACTTACATCACAGTGCATCATCTAAGGTGGTCAGGGCAGGAACATGAGGCAGAAACCTAAAGACAAGAACTAAAGCAGAAACCATGGAGAAATGCTCCTTACTGGCTTGCTTGGTTTGGTTTTTATACACCCTAGGACCACCTTCTCAGGAAAATCACCTTCCATAATGAGATGGAGTTTCTGCATCAATCACCAAACAAGAAAATGCCCCTACTGGATTGCCCATAGACAAATCTTATGGGGTGAGAGAAATTCTCAACTGAGGTTCTCCCTTTGCAGATGGCTGTAGCTTGCAATGAAAAAACAAAAAGAAAAAGAAATACAGGACAAATATACTGAAGTATACAATCTGAGTATATAGTAGAAAGTGTTGAGGGAGATGCTAGAAAAAGACTGATTACCAGAATGAAAGCCCTATGAAAGTTAAAAATGTGTGGATAAAAATATTGTATAACCACAGCATGTACATCACCACTATTGTTAATTCAGGACTAATTCCCAAGAAAATATACATGATGTAAATTTAATGCAGTATTTAACCATTTTAACTTTTTTGTTCATGTTGTTTTTTAATGTTTTTAAGAGTATGAAAGAGATAATATCCACTTCTCAGTGAGTAAATACTATGTGTGTTCTTTTGTGATTGGCTTAACTCACTCGGGATGATATTTTCTAGTTCCATCTATTTACCTAAGAATTTCTTGAATTCATTATTTTTAATAGCTGAGTAGTACTCCATTGTGTAAATGTACCACATTTTTTGTATCCATTCCTCTGTTGAAGGACATCTGGGTTCTTTCCAGCTTCTGGCTATTATAAATAAGGCTGCTGTGAACATAGTGGAGCATATATCCTTGTTATATGTTGGAGCATCTTCTGGGTATAGCCCAGGAGTGGTATAGCTGGATCCTCAGGTAAATCTATGTCCAATTTTCTGAGCAACCGCCAGACTGATTTCCAGAGTGGTTGTGCCAGCTTGCAATCCCACCAACAATGGAGGTGTGTTCCTCTTTCTCCCCATCCTAGCCAACATCTACTATTGCCTGAGTTTTTGATCTTAGCCATTCTGACTGGTGTGAGGTGGTATCTCAGGGTTGTTTTGATTTGCATTTCCCTGATGACTAAGGATGTTGAGCATTTCTTAAGGTGCTTCTCAGCCATTCGAGATTCCTCCATTGAGAATTCTTTGTTTAGCTCTGTACCCCATTTTTAATAGGGTTATTTACACAATGGAGTATTACTCAGCTATTAAAAATAATGAATTTGAGAAATTCTTAAGTAAATGGATGGAACTAGAAATTATCATCCTGAGTGAGTTAACCCAATCACAAAAGAACACACATGGTATTTACTCACTGATAAGCAGATGTTAGCCCAAAAGCTTGGAATAGCGAAGACTCAACTCACAGACCACATGAAGCTCATGAAGAAGGAAGATCAAGTGTGGATGCCTCAGTCCTACTTAGGAGTAACAAAATACTCAAGGGAGCAAATATGAAAACAAAGTGTGGGACAGAAACTGAAGGAGGGGCCATCTGGAGACCATTCCACCTGGGTATCCATCCCATGTACAGTCACCTAAGCTAGACACTGATGTGGATGCCAGGAAGTGCATGCTGACAGGAGCATGATATAGCTGTCTCCTTAGAGGTCTGCCAGAGTCTGACATATACAGAGGCAGATGCTCACAGCTAACCATTGATCTGATCAAGGGTTTCCCAATGGAGAAGTTAGAGAGAAGACTGAAGGAGCTGAAAGGGTTTGTGGCCCCATGAGGAGAGCAACAATACCAACCAACCATATCTCCCCAGGGTCTAAACCACCAGCCTGGGAGCACATAGGGAGGGACCCATGATTCCATTTGTACATGTAGGGGAGAATGGCCTTGTTGGGCATAGGTGGGAGAGGAGATTTTTGGTCCCATGAAGGCTGAACACTGAGTGGAGGGGAATTTGAGTGTGGGGAGGTGGGAGTGGGGGGTAAGTAGGAGCACATCCTCATAGAAGCATGAAGAGGGGGAATGGGATAAGAGGTTTTTGGGTGGTTGGGGGGAATAGGGTTAAGGGGATAAAATCTGAAATCTAAATATAATATCCAATAAAAATAAAAAACAAGAAATCAAGAAGTTAGGCTCAAAGCAAAACCTACTAAATCCACTCATATCTTGATAAGGTGACTCACAAACACATAACAAAGTTTGTCACAAGTCACTACATGATAATCACCCCAGATATCCAGGGTTGTTTTGTTGTCATTTCTTGTTCTTGTTGTTGTTGTCTTGCCTTGCAGATTCTAAATGTTTAAAAAAGCATGCTTTGATGAAGAGGCAGAAGCAAGAGGATCCCAAGTGTGAGGTTATCTTGGACTATACCTAAAAAACAATAAATATTTTTAAAAGCATCTAAAGTCATTTGAAGAAACATCAACATGTTATCCTGCCCTCCCCTGGGCATGTTCCTGCTCATGCAGCTGATTTGTATAATTTAGGTGGCAACTTAGATGAAAAACACTCTTTCTTTCTTTCTTTCTTTCTTTCTTTCTTTCTTTCTTTTGTAATTCCCTCCGTTCTTCCTTCCTTTATTTATTCATTCGTACAGGATCTCATGCAGCTCAATCAGGATCCTAATATACTCAAGATGACATTGAATTTCTGATCCTCTTGCCTCTATCTCCTAAGATCTGGAGGGTTTTTTTTTTTTTTTTTTTTTTTTTTTTTTTTTTTTTTTTTTTGATCTGGAGTTTTTAAGCATGTCAACACACTAGGTTTTATGTGGTTCTGGGCACTGAACCCACGGCTTTGTTCATGCTAGTCAAGCATACTTCCAAAGCCGCAAACCACTCTAAACTCAAAAAGAAATCAAATATGTCAGTACTATCTCACTCACTCATTCAAAAATATTAAATGATTATACTGCCCAAGACACTAAGACAGCTCCCAGGAATGTACTGCAGAAATGCACAATGATACCTCTTCTCTCAATGAGTTATTTTAAAAAAATACAGTGGACAAATGTGTACACCATTCAATACAAATGTGTTAGTTATAGTTTCCTAAAGAAACAGAACTGAATATATATATATATTCAAACTGGAAAGACTGAGAACCCATAGCTTCTCTGTCCATGAAGGTGATAACCTCATCACTTGCAGTCTAGCACTGAAAGGTCCAGAACACTTCTGGAGCCATTGGTCTCCAGTCCATATTAGAATACTGAAGTATCTGGTTCTAATGGTACCTAAGGATAGCAGTAGCAGCAACAGATGGTTAGAATGAACATACCAGCAAGACAAGACTGCAAACAAGCAAAGAAAGAAAAGCTTTTCCCGTGCAGTTTCTCACAACTGGGCTGTTGTCTGAAAGTGCCTTTAAGAAGATTGGTCCAAAGAATCTAATAAGGAAACTCCCCAGCAGGCATTTCCACTGGCTTATCATCTAGATGACTCTAAATCGTGTCAAGTTGATAATATTAAAGAGCTATAAATGATTAGGGAGTCAGAGAGAGGACTCAGTGGTTAACAGCTATTTCTGTTTTGCAGAGGATCCTGGTTCAACTTCCAGCACCCACATGGTGGCTTACAAGCATCCAGGAGCTCTGACCTCTTCTGACCTCTACAGGCACCAAACATGCACATGGTACACATATGTTCATTCAGGCAAAATACCCATACACATAAAAACACTATTTTAAAAAAGTTTTTAAAGACACTAAACACAACAGGCACTAAACAATTTAGTTTCATGTCTTCATTCAAATTTGTATTTCAAAGCTTTTCAAATATTATCGTTAGTATACAAAACAGAAATTCAGGTTTCTGTCGTCAGATTAGACTTCTGGGCTAGTGCTGCTGTTCTTGTTTTTCCAGGGGCCTATTTCACTCCTAAAAGAAAGGCCAACCATGATGGTATTTTCACCAGTCAAAAACCATTGTTTGAGTGGGGAAAGGAATCTAGAAGGAGTTTAGGGACAGGAAAGAACATTATTAAAACATATTATGTTAAAAAAATTTTTAATATAATTACAAGGCAGTCTTAGTCAGAGTTTCTATTGCTATGAAGAGACACTGTGACTACAACAACTCTCATAAATTAAAACATTTAATTCTGGCTGGCTAACAGGTTCAGAGCTTTAGTCCATTGTCCTTATAGCGGAAAGCATGGCAATGTGCAGGCAGACGTGGTGTTGGAGAAGGAGCTGAGAATTCTTTTTTTTTTTTTTTTTTTTTTTTTTTTTTTTTTTTTTTTTTGGTTTTTCGAGACAGGGTTTCTCTGTGTAGCCCTGGCTGTCCTGGAACTCACTCTGTAGACCAGGCTGGTCTCAAAATCCACCTGCCTCTGCCTCCCAAGTGCTGGGATTAAAGGCGTGTGCCACCACCACCCAGCAGAGCCAACAATTCTACATCTGGGTGAGCAGGAAGCAGGAAGAGAGAATAAGCCACTAGGCCTAGCTCGAGCATCTGAAACCCCTGTAACATACTCTTTCCAACAAGGTCACACCATCTAGTAGTGCCATGCCCTCTGAGCATATGGGGATATTTTTTTTCAGACCACCACAAAGTTTTCAATAAAGCAATTGTGAAATCTTCAGGCTACTTCTCCCCACAAATGATTCAATTAGCTTCTGTCACTGAATTAACAAGCCAATCCCTTTAACATATTCAAGTCTGGTCCTTCAATTTGTGAATTGGCAATGCATTCATTTGATTTCATGATAAACACAAGAGTATGGATTAAAATAGTGAAATCCAAGCTACAAATAACCTATTGGCTACTCTATATACTCACAATTAAACAACTTAGTAAAGTAGCAATTGAAATCAATAGGTGTAAATGGAGAAAAAGAAGATTCCAAAGTTTTGCAAATGAACACCTGAGAATCTCCATGAGTCTTAATTCCCTGTGCTCTGAGGTGGAATAATAAAATCATCTACCTAGACTGCACATGTAGCTTTGTGATGGGACACAGTTCCATCCCCAGCACAGCAAAAGTAGATAAACAAACAAATGAATGGATTATAGCACAGAATTCAGAATTATTTTGAGGCTTTAAAAACATTTATATAGTTTACAGTCCCACATAGGGCAAAGTAACATTCTATACTGTTGTTATTACCAGCTCTAAGCAATACATGAATTCTATCCACTATTTAGAGTTGAAGAAATCCTTGCCCAATATTTTTTTTCTGTTAGAGACTCATTACTTTACTAAAAATATTTCTGTCTGAAGTGCAACATATGAAATGTTTCACTGGCATCGTTAGACAAGCTACTGGAAACAAAAGCAGTGTTAGAACAAAGATTTATAGGAGACTGCAACACTGTTGACCCTATTTAATCCTGTTTAACTATGTTTTACATGGTTCAGTGGTCAGTGATCATGTCACAAATTAGTCCTCATTGAGGAGCAATGCTTCTGTTTTCTCAGGAGGCCATTAGTATCACATCTAGAAACTTGAAGCCATTATACATGTCCTGTGATCACACACACACTCAGAGTTGGCTATAACAAAGAATTAATTTAAAGTGACATAATAAAAAATGGTGTCTCAATGAGCACCACAGTACTTGTATAACAGTGTGAGTCCTGTATACATAAAAACTGAAGACAGGAAGTCAATTGTGATCACAAAGAAATAGATATTAGTCTTTCATGTTTTGACACAACCAAGAAAAAAAGGCTAAAAAAGTAGCTGACCTTCCAATTTAACAGTTTTGTTCATATGTTGTTTTATGTAGATGAAACATAAATATCTTCACACTCAATGTAAACAATCCACAATCAAAGTCTTCACCAAGGTCAGGTTTAGCCCAGATAGGTCAAAGCATTGTAGTAATTCAGAAAAAAAAAAAAAGATTCCAACTCAGATTGTTCTCTTCATTTCCCTTATTTTGGAGTAGAAATTGAACATAGAGTTGACAGCTTAGTCACAGAGAAACCCCATAACTTGTAGTGTTTTCTACAACCTCCAGTTCTTAGATAAGTTTCCATCATCAACAACATAGTAATCTTGCCATTCTCTTAGTAAAAAGTCAATGCTAGTGCTCACATCTCACACGTATTCACTTCTAATGGATTATTGTCCACAGTGGTTTTAAGAGACCATTGCCCCTCAAATATTAATGAAATGAAAATCTCCATCTTCTTAAAGATACATTTTAGGACAATATTCCTAAATATTTTGACTAAGTAGATGTGGCTAGAACCTAAGATTCTGGATTGCTAGCCAAGTTTCCAGTAATGTCATTGATGCTGGTTCAGGCTACTACATGTTAAACTGCACAGATCTAAAGTGTGCTATTGTTTAAATTCTCTTTTCTAACATTTAATCGCATCTCTATCTTTACAAACATTCAGGCCATTTAACATGATTCATCATCAAAAAAATTAAGGTTCTTTATAATTCTTTGTTCTTTCTATCATGTCTCAGGTAAAGGCTGTCCTTAAAGTGAAACTTACCACGCTTGAGCACCAAATCCATCACAATTAACTTCAACCACATCCCAGTATCAATTCTGTATTTTATTAGCTAGGATAAATTTCTACCACAGGGAATATATGCCCCCAAATATCAGTGATTGGAATAGAAAAGAACAACCACCCAAGAAAACCATAAGCTTTCTAGGACTGATGTACTAGCTCCCTAACTATACAGTTCCATATCCCATCTCTCTTTTCACAACTACTACTTCAAAATCTGTCTCCTAGACCAAGAAGGATAGTTCTAGTTATTAGGCCAATTCAGCAGCCCACAGTAAACAGAAAAAAAGGGGGTTGGAGGTGTGCATTTTCCTTTTAAATGTACATCCTAGAACTACACATATATCTACTCACATCTCATGTACTAGGGCCTACTCATATAGGCATATGAACAGCTGTAAAGGGAATTGGTCAATACCCATATACACAAACCCTCACATGACCTAAAGTTTCTATTACTGAAAAAGGAGAGAAAAGATCAAGAGATCAAGAGGTGCAATCATCATTCCCTGCAGGCTAATTTTCAGTCTCTATCGATATTCATTTCAATCTTTAATTTCCTTTACCTTTTCTTTGTACCCTAAGAATACTCCAAAGAGTTTTACTTTTGTACTATACCTTCCTCCAGCTACCAGACAAACCTACATCTTTCTCTTCTTGACAAAAATTTCTTTCTAAAGTTGTCAAAACCTTGTGGTCAGGGCCTGTGACTTGCTTTTTTGTCACCCATTTTTTTCTTAGCACCCTGTAATCTGGCTATGAATTCAATTCTTAAAAATATCTTCTGCTGTATGACCAGTGACTTCCTTACTCTCAAATCTAAAAACAACCCAATCCTTGTAATTCTCCATAATATTTAAAATTGCCATAAAATACCATGAAGAAACAAACAAAAACATGACAAATAAGCAGTTGACTATTCATGGACACAGTCTTACATCAAGGATCCTGCGTTTCAAACAACCCAGAGAGACTGTTTGATTCTCTGAAACTAACATGAGCCACCATGTCTTTAAATGTAGGCATTGTGTCTGCATTTCCAAACTTTTTACACTATTTTGAGACTCACATGACTGGTGGAGAAAGATAAAAGCGGAAGGAGGATGATGGAAGGAAGGAAGAGAGAGGGAGACAGAGAGAGAGAAAGAGAGAGAGAGAGAGAGAGAGAGAGAGAGAGAGAGAGAGAGAGAGAGAGAGAAAGATTAAGAAGAGAGAATATCTGTGGGTAGTTGTGTTTTCTGAAGTTTCTTTTCATAATATTACAATGATGTTGAAAGAAATAGCATGAAGAGAAAACCAAAACTTGTGGTTTGGGGCTTACTGGGTAAAGTACCTGTAGTATTAGCATGAGAATTTGACTTTGGAATCCGAGAACCTAAGTAAAAGCCAAGCTTGGAAGCCACATATCTATAGTCCCAGAGTTTGTTGTGGAGTAAGAGATAGGAGAATCTCTGGAGTTTGATGGTCTACCTGAATTTAGTGTAAAAAAATGATATTTTCCAAATATTTGGGGATCATGGTAAAAGAGGGGGTAGAAAGATCCTAAGAGGCAGGAGTGGTACAAGATGAACTACAAGGAAACAGTGTTGTCTGGACACAGCATGGAAGTTACACATATGAACTCATAATGGTTGAAGCATCCTGCACTAATCCAGACAAAATACTCAGCACATAGAGGAGAGGTAGGCACGGAACCCCTCCCCTAACCTAAGGAACAACTGGCTATTGACAGTGCTAGGAGATGAAGAGTTAATTTTCTCTAACCCTGTAGCGTCAGATAGATTGGCAACACTCCAGCACAAGGCCACACATCGAAAAATATATAGACAGCACCAGCTGGACTCAGTGGGTTTAAAAACAAACTAATTAACAACAAAAAAGAGTACACAAAATTGGGTATGTAGAAAAGTGAGGTTTAAGCTGGACTAAGGTGGGGAACGAGGTGAATATAATCAACACACAGTGTACAAAATTCTTGAAGAACTGATAAAATGAGGGAAATAAATACAATATTAATAACTATAGACACCATAAAAACAATAATAATAATAATAATAATAATAATGAGATAGAAAGTGATAGAAGACATCCAACTTTGATTTTTTTTCTTCCAAATACATACATACCCACACACGTGCACCAGTACTACTAGCATACATACACGAACATGTACACAAATAAAAATAAATAAATAAAAATAAAACAACTGGTTTTAAGAAGATATTCTAGAGCTCTTTTGCTACAGAGGTGGGGCTCTATAAATCTGTCAAGATAGTCAAACCATGGTTCATAAAAGTTTTTAAGGAATTTATGACCGTAAGCACCCAATTGTCGCAATTAGGAATTGCTCTCTGACCAGCTACTATCTCTGCCTATCTGATTTCTGAATGTTGCTAGCTGTTGCATTGAGAACGTGCTCTCTGTCCCTGTGTAATGACTGCCCCCCCACTCTTTATGTATTTATAACACTGTTGATGCTATTCCTGGATTAAAGTTAACTTTACCTTGAATCTTATCTCCTCTCCTATTTATTTTACAATAGACACTGTCTGAGAAACCTGGATTCCTTGGTTTCAAATTTAGCAGTAAGCAACTTTATAAGCACACTACAATTACTGAGAAAAGGTTGAAGTATCTATCAATATGCTCATTTAAGTGGCCAAAGGTAGAGTGAGTTTTAAAGACTTCCTAGATAATTCTAATCTACAGTCAGATTTGAAAACTCCCATTTTAGCTTCTGTTTCTATCCAAAATAACCATGAGCCCTAAGAAACTGTTCTACAGATTGCTCTGTCTAGGCAGATATAATCAGTCGACGATTCTGCATGTGTGTCCTTTTCTGGACAGTAATTTGTCTGTAGATGGAAAGAGGCAATTCTTGCCTAGTGGCTGTCTCACCACAACTGGAGTAACTCCAAAGATGCTCAATTTCTTCTTAGAATCCATGACAGGAAGCTGTCAGGAGCAGGCAGGTCTCTAATCAAAATGAACATTAATGCAGAAATGTTTGTCACGTCAATTCTGTAGATTTCTGATGTTTTGAAAACCAACTATCCATGTAAGGTAATCTAGACTGTTGTCTGTTAACTCCACTCAGCTATCTCGAAATAAAACATAGAAAACACCCTAACAATAAACTCCAAGCCATGAATTTGCTATAGTCCCTAAACTCACAGGCTGACCATCTCAAATCAGTTTAAAAAGTTAAAGAAGGACTGGGTTTAAGCCTTGTATTCCTAAATGTGTTATACTGGTACAATGCCTATGAGAGTAACAATATTCATCTCACTTTTATATCAGTAAGAAGCTCATACCAATGAAAACCTTAAAATTTGTAATCAAAGTAAATTGGTGCCGTTTAAGATTTTATATCTTCATCTTGATAATAATTGTACAGATATCTACTAATAGGTTATGGCTATGCAATAAATCCTAGCTAATCCTCTCTATTCCCACAAAACCACTACTTTTTCCTAGAAAGACAGTCCAACATTTACCATCTTAGTCCCCAAGCCCAGGGAATAGAGGCGCTGACTCTTCATTAGCTTCTTCAAGCTGATTATGGGTGTTGAGATATTAGAAGAGGACTGGGGGGAATAATTCTGCAGCACTAAGGTCTGTCAGATGATCCTGGGCCAGAAGGTGGAAGAACAGATGCTCCAACGTTTTGTAGTAGAGCGAGTGTCCAGGTGTTCAGAGGTCTCTATAAATTGGCTAAGTTTTAGAAGCTATGCTTTGTGCGTCCCACAATTATAGTTAACTCAGTCATTCTGGATGTCTGACGGGGTTGAAAACTTATAGCCTCATAGCCAATCCTGGCTATTTACCTTGAGAGAAAAGATTTGAGTGGATGGTCGTCAGCTGACATTCATCCTAAAGCCAAGGAAAAAGCCAGGTTCAGAACTAAGTGTTTTAGTTAGGATAGATGACAGAGGTTCTGGTTAGTCAACAAAATGATGGACTGGGTATTAGGACTATCTTGTACCTCACTGGTACAAATTGGCATAATTATGCTCTAATTGTATTTTGAGGGAAAAGTTTCATTTTAACAGGAAGGGTGATATGTAGGAGGAGCTAAGGTGGGAGGAGTACTGAGAGGAAGAGAAGGAGTAAGAAGAGGAGGAGAAGTAGGAGAGGAGAAGCTAGGTGATGAGAGAGAGAAAGGGAGGGGAGACAGGGAGGCAGATGTTCATGTATCTCCACCAGTCAAAGATAGTTGATATATCTAGGTTGGGTAGTGGGTTACACCTCTGACTGAGCAATACCAAACTTATAAAGCCTTTGATTAACATTTTTTAAAAATGTATAAGTGCAAAAACGAAAAGGGGGAATGGCATAGGGGTTTTTAAGGGGCGGGGAATGGGGAAAGGGGATGGCATCTGAAGTATAAATAAAATATCCAATAAAAAATGGAAAAAAAAGAAACTGTTCTACTACCCTCTCCTGGCACTAGACAATAATGCCTTCGGTGATGCTCTGAAACTCTATCAATTCAAATGTCAGCAAAATAACAATCCATTCATTTGACAGGTATGACATAAATATTTATACTTTTCTATTAAAATAAAAACTAGAATGTAGTTTCTTTTCCCCACAGTTCACATACTAGTGGAAGAATCAGAGAGGAAGTATATAATTATACCAGAGTGATAAATTATTTAATAAATGTGTAAATGAAATATGAGAACACAGAACTGGAAGTAGTTACCTCTCTATGTTGCTTACTAACGACTTTCTGAAGTACCTGAGTTTTAAAGAATAAACTGAAGTTTAACAAGAAGGTGAGAAAATAAATGCAACCCCAGCAAGGCCAAAATTGAAAGAAATTCTGAGGAAAAGTATCCCATGGGCAAGCACCAATCCCTAACACTATTAATGATACTATGTTGTGCTTGCAGACAGGAACCTAGCAAAACTGTCCTCTGAGATGCTCTACCAGCACTGACTGAGACAGATCCAGGTACCCACTGCCAATCATTGGACAGAAGTCTTGGATCCATGTGAAAGAGATAGGGGAAGGACCGAAGGCCCTGAAGGAGATGACAACCCTATAAGAAGACCAACAGTATAAACTAACCTGGACCCCTAGGAGCTCCCAGAGACTGAGCTACCAACCACAGAGCATATGTTGGCTGGTCCAAGGCCACTGGCACATATGTAGCAGAGGGCTGCCTTGTCTGGCCTCAGTGGGAGAGGATATGCCTAATCCTGCATAGATTTGTTGCACCAGCCTGGGGGAAATACCTGGGGAGTCACTCTCTCAGAAGCAAGTGGGAGAGGGAAGAAACTCTGTGAGGGGGAACTGGGAAGGGAAAGAATTTAGAATGTAAATAAGTAAATAAATAAATAAATAAATAAATATGAAAAATTAAGTGGTATTTCAAAGGATCTCAATAGTCATTAGATACCAAATAGTACATGAAGTGAATAAATATAAGTAAAATAAATGTTAAAAGTCAAATAACTCCTATATAGAATATCTAGGGCAATAAAATGAAGTCCCATGATTCTCCATGTTTTCATCAGCCTATTTTCACTTATAAAAAACAGTGATGGTAGAAGTTTAAAATATACTTTCCTTTCTATTCAAATCTTAACAATCAACTTGTAAAATATAGCAAAAAAATCTACATTCACCTCAAGCCTAGGAATCAACTATGCTGATTTATTTAAATTACCAAAGACTTTCAACACAGCAGAATGTGCACATAAGCATACTTTCTATCAAAACAAAAGGCTATAATGCTATTAATGTGCTTTACATAGGTTTTTAAATATTTCATAAGACCTTGGTAATATTCTATATTCTCACAATTACTCAACAAGCCTGCTTTGCTCCATTTTCCTCCATTTTCTAGAGGTAAGAACAGAACTATAAAGATATCCTTCAGGACCTGATAATTATTAGGGGTTTTTGTAGTTTATTTGTTTGTTTTATGACAATCCAAAGTGATTTATATAGTAAAGAGAGTTTACAGATACCATGAATTAAATAATCATTGTAAAATTGTAAGCATGCTCCTGGATGTGTTTTACATGGTTGATAAAAGTTGCTGTTATGTATATAACATATACTATTATGAGTAATTTCTTGGTATTTAAGATGCAAAGGTTGATGTTTCTGAACAAAGTTATGAGAAATACTGAAAAACTGAGAACTTAGCTTAGCAATGCCAAACACCTAGGCAGGAAACAGTGAAGTGAATTTAGAACACAGGATGAAACTCTATCCTCTGAACAACCATGTCTTTGCTCAATAGCAATAACATATCTATGACTTTATATCAAAAGAAAAGAATAAAATACAAGAAAGACTTGTGCACAATAATGCTTATTATTTTTTTATAAAAGCACAGTGTGGGGAGAAAAGCTTAATATATATAAAACAAATAGAGAAATGAGCCATTATAAAATTATTAAAATAACATTAAAAGGAATAAGCCATATTTATCTTTCTGTGTGTAGCTATTTCATCTGACATAATGTTCACCCTCTTGGTGCAGCAAGCAGTATGTCAATCTCATTTAACATAATGTGTTCCAGTTTTATATATTGGCACAAAGGATAGAATTTTATTCTTTTTCATTCATTCACAATTGATAATTTTTTATTGTACACAGGTTCTTACTCATACATGAAAGCTATAAATGTCAATTTCTAGGGAGTGTTTCTGGAGATTCGAAAGAACAGGGAGAGGATGGAAAGATAAAGTAAGACTAAGTGACTGGTACTATATATTATATAGTTACATAGGGGAATAAATTTTAGTGTGCTATAGCATAGTTAGTTGTCAGTAATTATTATCTTCTGGTAAGGATGTGGGAGAAAGGGGAACCATCATTCACTCTTCGTGGGACTGAAAACTGGTGCAGCTATACTAAAAATCAGTATGGAGAATTCTCAAAAAAAGCTAAACTAAATCTATCATATGTCACAGCTATATGCCCAAAGGACCTGACACACTACTCCACAGATACTTGTTCAGACAAGTTCACTGCCTCTATATTCATAGGAGCTAGGAAATAGGAACAACCCAAAATTTCTTTAACTAATTAATGAAGGGTGAAAATGTAGTATATATACACTATAGAATACTATTCATCTATAAAGAATGAAAGCATGAAATTTTCTAGTAAATTCATGGAACTAGATAATGTTGTGCCAGATGAAAAAAAATCCAGACCTAGAAAGAAACTGCCACCTATTCCCTCTTCTTTGTGAGTCCTCTGAAACTTTGCATTTAAGAATATAGCCTGGAGTAACAACGAAAACCAGGAAAGTAAAAAAGGATCATGGGTGGGAGAAAAGAAGCTCTAGAGAGCAACACAATAGGACACAGGTACTATTAAGGGGAAATGAAAAGAAAGAAGAAAGAAAGAGAGAGAGAGAGAGAGAGAGAGAGAGAGAGAGAGAGAGAGAGAGAGAGAGAAAGGAAGAAAGAGAAAAAGAGAGGAATGAAGGAAGAAAGAAATATGTAACTTTAATTGAGAAGAGACACAGAGGGTAATTCAGACAGAAAGGGAGGTTGGAAGGATAAAGAACACTAAATATCTTTGAAAAGCCATAGAGAAACATACCGTTAAAATACATGTTTAATGTATGTAAGTATATGTTTAAATGAAGTCACATCACACCACTTGAGGTAAAGCTACTTCCCTCTCTAAAAGCTGTAGAGCATCGAACAAATAATTCAATGCCAAACATAGAAAAATTGCCTTAAAGTTGTTGATCATAGGGGTCTAAGAGATTCCCAATACAATATAGGCTATTGCCATTTGCCTTTGGTTACTTCCTGGAACTCAAATGTAAGAACCTGTTGTCTAAGACAGTGCACATTTTATACTAGCTCTCATAGTATCTGAAGGTGCTATGCAAGCAAGCTAATGCAAAAAGAAATCAAAAGTCCTACCCACAACAATGACCAACCTGCCATGATATTCCCAGTGGTGTAATGGTAGCAGTTATGTCTTGGGAGTAACCAACAGCTGCCTAGTTGAGCCTAAAGATCAATCAATAGGAGAGACTTAATGCCTATATTGTCAAGCTAGTCAACTACCTATGTCTCATAAGGTTATAGACCCTAGAGAAGAACTTACTACTACCACTTGCCTAAACCAATCAAATTTCTAATAGCATTCTAAATACACATCCTTCTACTATCAGACAGTGTAGGTCATCAAAGAAACCTTCTTATTGAGTAGATGGAGACCATCAGAGAAGTATACAACTGGTCAAAGTTCAGAAAACAAACATTCTCAATTGACACATCTTTGACACAATCCTCACACCTAAAGCTCAGGGAATTATGAAAGATGTGATTGAAAGATTGTGAGCCAGAGAACCAGGATATCATCATCATAGTATCATCTGTATATGACAGGGAACTTGGTATCCATGAAATTTTAAGAAAATGATCACCTAATGAAGACCTGCACAATGACAACACTGTGCTGGTATGGATAGGGGAAATCACACAAGGCACAGTTTTAGATGAAATGCTCCTGGCAATTAACACCTGCTAAGAAGGGAAGAAGCTGTGTTTTCCATGGATGCTTCCCAAGTGATCAGCCTTAAATACAAGAACATGTACCAGCAACACTAAAAGGGTTCCAGGGTTGTGTTTATAAATACACAAATATGCATGTGTCTAACTGCAATGATTAAAGAAGACGTCATGAATTTGAGAGGGAGTTGGGGAAACAAGGGAAGATTGGAGAGGGGAAAGGGCACGGTGCAAATGATGTGACTACTGTGCTCATACACATATAATTTTCAAAAAATGGAGAGGAGTGAGAAATAAGAGTCTTTACCATAATTCTAATTCTAATTCTAATTCTAATTCTAATTCTAATTCTAATTCTAATTCTAATTCTAATCCTAATTCTCAGAGTCAGGAAAGTTTGAACAGACATTGAGTTCAATACCCTACCTAAATAGAGTATTAGCATATTCCTGCATGTGTTTTACATGCTTCCATGACCCAAATGTCTATATGTTCTATGATACTGGAGCAACATTTGTCACCACTACTAAACTATTCTTTTGGGGTTATACTAAAGAGTCACAAGTTTTAACATAAAGCATGCCTCCGGTTATAGTATTACAAGGAAAGTTACATATTCTCTTACAGACTTGACTTCTTAAAATTTTTAGGCAGCTCTCTGACAGTGTTGCAATTTGCAGCCACCATCTCAATTTGGGGGCTGTTGTGTAAAGCACACAGATGGTCTCTCAGTAGTCTGCTTTTCTGATTACTCCCAATCAAAATCTGTTTCCACTAAAGCTAAAGCAAAGCTGGTAAACTGCTGCTTACAGGCTTAGGAAGGAAGAGGCAGACACTGTGATGAAGCCTTATGCACTGCAGTGCTCTTCAGTTAGTGCTATGTAACTCCAAAGTTAAGTAAATTGAACGGAACCAAACAGAGCCATTGAAGGAAATTGCCTTCAGCTGCTTCCTACAGTGTTCTATCTTATCTTCAAAGTCTGTGAATAAGGTTAATTTAAATCTTAAGGCCATGTACAGGAAAGTAGCATCTCATGAAAACATTCCCAAAGAAACCAGGGCAAGCAGAAATTAGCACAGTTCAGTCCATATTACTACTATATAGCAAATTTGATAGCTTTTCGTGACTGAGCTCTTCAATGCACAAAGACACAGACATTCCCTTTTCTATGTCTGAGAAAGAGAAAAATGTCAGCCTAAGCAATTAATTTAAGAAACATGATACAGAGTTCATATATGAAATTCTCAAAAATACAAATGAAGGATATCTTTAACAGAAATGTGGCTGCATTTTTTAACACAGGAAAATAGTGGGGACAGAAAGAAAATTCCCTGGATTTAGCTGAAGTGGTTTGACGAAACATGAAAAGGAATACTTTGGAACAAAATGGAAAGAATTGTGGGTAGTGAGTAAAGAAAGATGAAACAGGGAAAAGAGAACATAGTATATAGATGTATACAGTGTGAATAAGGCAAAGGGAGTATATCAGTTAGCAATATTAGCATAGGGCTTGGTGGTGGCTGAGGAGATAAAGTACTTGCTGCACAAATTGAGGACCAAAGTTTGCATCCCAGCACACACATAAATGCCTAGTGGGCTTAGAAACCCATTTGAAATTCCAGTACTTGGGAGGCAGAGACTGGGAATCCTGGGAGCAAGCTGACTAGTCAGACAATCTAGCTCAATTAAGAGACTTTGCCTTAATGAATAAGGTGAGGAGCAATAGAATAAAACATCAACCTCCACACACAGCTCCAGCAGCGTGCTTATGAACCTGCATGCACACACACATGCCCTTAGACCAAAAAAACTGAAAAAGCATACACGTGCACATGCACACACCACATAAAATTATTTATCGGGGCAGCTTGAAGTCATATGTATCTGTTGAACATCAGTGATCAGGGGCTTCGGGATGTTCAACCATTCCTATATATTCAATCTGGTACAACTGGAAGAGAAGCAGAGTTCTATTCCCAATTTCAAAGGGAGGGAGATAGAAGGGCAAACCAAAGGGGTGAAAGTGCCAGCCAGCCTGAAATCTCTGTTTTATTTGGTATTCACAATTAGATGTGCACATTTACATATTTACATGTGCAAACACAGACACACAAATATATATACATATATATATGAATATGTATTACAATGGCATGATCTTATCATATCTTTTTATTTCAAAAGATAAGGAAACTAAGGCCTAAAAATGAAAAAATGAAGTGATAGGCTCAAGGCAATCCTGTTCTTTATAAGAAGAATGAATGCTTTCAAAAATACAGGAGTCTAATGCAGGAAAAATATAATCCGGCCTCATTCAGTGAATCAGAAAATATTTTTTGGCTTCAAATAGGTCATTCATATTACCTGGAGTGTTTTTCCAAGAATGACTAAGCATCACTTACATCCAGTGGCATATTTCAAATGCTTTTACAAAGCTGGTGCTTCAAAGGCCCTTGATTTTCTTACAGAAAGTTTGTTTAGTTGCATTGGACTTAACTGGCTGGCATATGGTATTGTTCACTGCTTAATTCTGAGGGGAGAAGTCAGTTGTTGAATGCATGTCTTGGTGTTCATAATATGTGTGAATATGATACAAGGCTGATGCTGGGCCAATTGGTCATGAAGCATAACTCGGGGGCTAAGACAGGAAACAGATTCATTCTCATTCTGTGCAGAATATTGTATCTTTTTATATGAAAGAATTACTCTCAATCACTACACCAAATTTTAGAATCTGTCAATCTTCTCTGTTACTCCTCCCTACCAAAGTGCAATCGATGCTGCAGCATTCATACAGTTGGTATTCTCTCACTGCACTGAGAAAAGCCAAGAATTGGCAGATTTTAGCCTGGGATTATATTTTATTTGCTATGAATTAGATTCACTTGTTTTGGGAAACAACGTATCCTGCATCTCCACATCTCCAGCTCTGTCTCAAGGTTATCTTGGCCTCATTGGCTTCTCTCTCTCTCTCTCTCTCTCTCTCTCTCTCTCTCTCTCTCTCTCTCTCTCTCTCTCTCTCTCTCTCTCTCTCATCTTTGTCTCTCTGTCTCTCCCCTCCTCCCCCCACCGTGTGTGTGTGGTATGTATATGCAACTTGTGAGAATGTGCACATGTGGGTGGAATCCCCACAAGTCAAGAAGGTGTTTCCTTCAGTGACTCTCCACCTTAAGTTTTGAGACAGGGTCTCTTACTGAATCTAGACTGCACAGACTGGCTATACTGGCTGGCCAGCAAGCCCCAGGGATCCGCCTGTCTCTGCTCCCACACTACAGAGTTACACACATAGGCCACACCCAGCTTTTTACAGGCATACTAAAGATTGGAATTCAGGTGTGTTGGTATTTTTGCTGTTGGCACACTTTGCCAGACATCTCTTTAACCCTTTTTTTGAAGGCCTTAGTTTCATCTATAAAAATGAAATGGTACATACACAGATAAGGTCACTGTCTAATTATATGTGTCAAATAGAAAATTGTCATTCTGGTTCTTCCTTGGTGCAGACTGGTAGGGAAACCAGGTAAAACAATTTTCAGTCAGTCTGGAACTCCATCTGTAAGTGTGTAATCTGTAAAAGGACATTATTTAATTCAATCTCACCCTGGCCTGCATCCCCAGTACCATCTCAGACTACTCCACACCATAGAGCAGAGGAGACAATGCATTCTCAGGAGGGAGTTTCCCTAAAACTTTTCGCTTGGAGTGTCCAACAAAAATACCTGATCTCCATGAGTGGCCTCTCTGGAATAAAGGTGGGGTCGGGTGAGCCTAGCCAGGGATCCTTGGTAGAAAGTCGATAGAAGAGGATTTTCAGCAACTTAACTCCTGTTTTAACCACTCACCACAATTTTTAGGTTAATCAATGTTTCTTTTCAGATCTGATTGCCTCTATTCTTTAAAGGTACAAACCATTCCAAAGATGAACAAAGTGAACATCTTGTGAGGTAGAAGATAGAAAGAAAATCCACCACTAAGACTACTGCTGCCTATTCATCCTCGTCTTTCCCTCCTCCTCCTTTTTCTGTCATCCTGATTCAGAACCTACACTGACCAACGGCGTACATTTCAGCAGTCTTTCTCCAGACATGGGTATTCCATTAGCAATGTGAAGGCAGTGTGTGGAATCTTGAGGACACAACAGACTTCAGATCTGGATCAGTTTTGAGACCAGAGTTAAAACATTTTGTTTTCTACTCCATGGAGTGGCTCTTTAATCAGCAGGGTTCTGATAATTAATTGCCTCTGGATTGCTGATAATCTTGATTATGCCTGATTTCACAAGGAATCTAAGTGACTGTCTAGTTTAGCATACTGACTTGTAACATGTGTCTATCTTATTAATCACTGTCTAGCACCAAATGTAGTCCATGACATATACTAAAGTGGTCATTTTGTACAGCATGTGCAAGTGATGAAACTAACTTGCAGTATGAGCTTGGTGCAGAACTAAGGAAAATATCTAGCTCCCTAGACATTCGATAATTGTTACATCGCCCTTAACTTTTAAACTAAGCACTAAGAATCGTCTCTAGTTTAAAATGTGAGGATCCCAAAATACATTGTAAACTCAAGTGTTTTTAAACTCTTATAAGCATTTTGACCTAGAATGCAAGCCAATTGATATTTACCATTCCTATCTAATGTTTAGAAGCACCTTTTACAGGCAAGCTATCTAAGCTCTCTCTGGGCTCGGCCCTATAACCTCATGCAAAATACAGATGGATGCTTTTGTCTAGAAAATGGAAGAATTGTACCTGTATTGCTACATTATTAAAAAGGTTCAAATAATGAATTCTATGCAAAGGGCCTAGCATTGTGCACAGTAGACATAATAAGTATAAACTATTGTTGCTATTCTTATCTTTGTAGTTGGTAATTTAACTTAATAGTTCTTTGGCTACCTCACATTTGCCATTTTCCCGTACTTGGAGTTTGTGAAGCACAAAGATGTAAATCAACATCCTCCTCAGACTAATTTCAGCTTCTTAAACTGTGGATTTGTGACTGTGGGTATCACACAAAAAGTTGACAGCAGTCTCCTTGCAGTGACCAAGAAAATCATTCAAAATAAAATGCATAATGTATCTGAAGTTTCTGGCAGAACATGCATATATGTTGCAGGGCTCACGCTCTTTGTAGTATTGGTTTTGAGCACATGTCATGTGTACTTGGCTTCACATGGACCATTGCAGCATGCAAGATCAGTGAACGCTGCCTGAAACACCTTGACTCAGAATACAGATTTGCTGGATGTTAGGAAGCTGTAGAGTTTTTACTTTATTAATTATGCAAAAGAATTTAAAAATTTTTAAATTTTGTTATTTTATCTTGCTGTTATTTCTCCACTTGCAAGTTTCAAATTATTATTATTTTGGATTGTAATTTAGCACATTTTTAATTGCTTGAAGACCAGTAAGGTGGCTAAAGGCACTTGCTACCAAGCCTAAGAACCTGAGATTGCTATCTAGAACCCATGTGGTGAAAGAAGAGAACTAACATGCTCAAGCTGTTTTCTGACTCCACATATGTCTTGGGTGGTGTTGCACATTTACATATACACACAAACATACATATGTAAATCACACAAACAATGTTATATAATACATTATTTTTATTTTTTAATCACTGACTTACATTTCAGAAAATAATCATTAAATGAAGTCTGACCTGCTTAAGGACAGAATCACCATCAGTTTTTTTCTTTTTGAAATACAATTTATTGTATTTTTATTTTATTTTGAGAACTTCATACATAGCATTTCCCCTACATCATTCCTGGCTTTCTGTCCACCTCAAACTGTATTCCCCTTTCCTTCTCCAATTTATGCAGAAATACCCCTAAAGGTACTTCTGCCACTTTGTGCTGCATATTTATGCAAAGTGTCATCTTGAGGATTGACAGCTGTAGAATCAAAATGTCTATACACTGTGAAGAACTCTGAAAGCACCCTGTGTCCAGCAATATCAGATATTCATCCAAAGCTTAATTCTTTATGCAAAAGTGTATCCTTCTTGTTAGTATACAAATTTTCTTTTATCTTAAATGGTAAGATTATATGTAGACCAAAGGATTGTCTCAAGATAAATCTCTTTGTGATTTATTACTTGAATACCTATTCCTCTGCCTTTTTGCCCAGGTAAATGTAAAATGTTCTTAGGTGAAAGGGGATTTTGAGTGGTAGAGGCCTTGTGATAACAACTTATCTCCATCACACTCTCATTATCTGTATGTGTTAATCTGCTCCCAGAAAGTGAGACTCGGTTACCTAATTATTGTCAATGTCACATGACTCCCATGTCTCTTCCTTATGGAAAGTCAAACTAGGAAATGAAATTCACATCTTTCTGGATTTGATAGTTGGAATAGGAAATTAGTTAGGGTGTCCACTTTCTGTCAGCCAACTGTACCCAAAATTAAATAGGACTAAAGCAACTTTGGCAGATTCTCAGTGACAAAAAATAGATGGGTTTAAATTTAGTTTTCCTTACTCTTATCAGGAGATAGAAAACAGGTTCTGAAATACATGTATCGTTAAAACAAAGGGAAATAGCTAGGATTGGAACAGAGAAGGCCCATAGTGCATTATCTATATGACTCTTAATATCTGAAGGGCCGAGATCTGACTAAAAGAAACATAGACAGTGATAACATTTCCCTTAAATAATTTTGCCACATAGTCAGAAAGGCTTTGAAAGAACACACACACAGTAGCTAGCACAATTGAGATGCAGGAAAGGGTGGTTGTGTTTCACTTTAAAACCCCATGAGTAATTGTAAATGTCAACCTAGTACCATCGCTGCCTCATCACTATGTTGAACAGAAATTACTTCCTGGAAAGAAGTATGGCTCACATAGCATATTCTTGTACTGATGACTGAGTCTCTTGCTCAAGCCTAGCTGATAGTCTCCTCTCAATCCGAAACAGAAACTTTCTATAGAGCATCCAGTCACTGGGAGGACAATATTTTACTGATGTCATCAATGACTTTTCAAATACATAGAGGACTTATCACTGAAATGCTATGCTTTCTCCTAGGTTTCATCTTTCAAATATCTTACTGGAAGCAACTGTAGAGATACCTGAGTCTAGTTGGTAAGAAGACTAAAAAAAAATTGTTTCAAGAATGGGTTATTCTGTGTGTTTAGATCTTTGTCCTTGATCAATTAATTTTTATTTCCTGGCTTACTTTTCTACAAAGAAGAGAGTTCTTATAAACAATTACAGAGGTACTTTGTAGTGTATGTAAAATGGCAAACTGCTACAAAACTGTTTGCAACTACATTTATGAATAGTTTGTTCCTGATGATTTTCAGCATTAGATTAACAGTTTCTTTATTGTTGTTTTAATTAATTATCTGACTCCTCCCAGATACATTTCTATCTCCCTAACCTCCAACATCTTGCTCTTATTAAATTTCCTAATAAATTATATAATGTACATATTAATTTGTAATGTAAAGTATAATAAAAATCTGCTATAATATGTGCTGCCCAATATACACCTAAGTGTAGGAGCTTCCACTGGAGTATCATCAACCTAGCAGGACTCATACCTTAAAAAAATACCTGACTATTCTTCCTCTTAAAACTATCAGCTGACCAAAGCTCCACAATTAGGAATAGAGGCTAATTAAATCCTTCTAAGTCCATACTAGAAGTTTACCATTTTAATCGTGTGTAGGCCTCGTGCAGGCAGCCATACCAGCTGTGAATTAGTTAGTACAGCAACCCGGACATGTCCAGAGCATATAGTCTCCTTCTGGGTCTCTGCAACCTCTGACTTTTTTGATCTTTTGACCTCTTTATTTTGAGATGATTCCTGAGCTGCTTATTATTGCAGTTCATGGGGTTTACAACTGATAAGACTGCTGATGATCTCCATCCAACCTAAAAAAACCTACCCGAACCTATCAATACTATAAGAATGAGCCAGGAGGGAAGAAAATTCCTGCTCAGTGTCAGTTTGATTTCTCCATGACTTGTGAGTGACCAATATGTATAATGTCTTCAGTAATAGGGTCTGACCATTAAGTTCTCATAGGAAGCCAGTAGTAATGGCAATACCCTATATTATTCTGGGGAGGTTGCACTGTAGTTTTTAGTTGACAATATATTGCTTCTTAAAAGAGCATAATCCTCTCTCTGTACTTATATATGTTTACATATATACAGATACACACAAACACATATATATTATATATAACATGTGTAATTTATATATTATATAGGCACATATATTACTTATGTAATATATATATATATATATATATATATATATATATATATATATATTGCTTAGGCCTGGTAACACAGGACTATAATCTCAGTTACTTAGGAGAAATGGTTAGGGAGACTGCAAATGCAAGTCCAGCCAAGGAAATGTAGGGAAGCATTGTATCAAAACTTTTGGGGGGGCAAGGTTGTGAGTAGTTCAGTAGCAAAGTGCTTGCCTGGTGTATAAGAGCATCTAAATTTAATTCCTAGTACTGTGATGATAGGTAGACAGACAGACAGACAGATGTATATATGTGTGTTCATATATATGTTAATGACTATGGTGAATATATATATACATATACATTTGATATTCATGTGTATGTATGAATAATGATATAGTGATACTTGAGAAACAGAGGTATACTAAAGCACTAGAAAGCAAAGAAATGTCTCTTCAGTTTCTGAGGGACTATCTAAACGCTGACATGTCCCTGTGCTATTTAAAGAAGTTATAAGCCTGGATATAATGTAAAACAGCATTTTGAAGTTTTCTGATTTTTTATTTTATGTATTTAGGTGTTTTGTTTGCATGTATGTCTGCACACTACATCTATGTCTAGTGTCCATGGAGGTAAAAAATAAGGTCACTGGATCCCCTAGAACTAAAGTTATGGATGTTTGTATGCTTCCACATAGGTGCTGGCAATTGAACCCAGGTTCTCTAGAAGAGCAGCCAGTGCTCTTAATCACTCTAGCCCTACAAAACAACTGTTGTAAAGTGTCAGACAATGGGCATTGCAGGACTCTGGTCACTCAGGAAAGGAAAACATGGGTGGAGAGCCTTATGTTCTTTTCAGTTCTCTGTCTTAATACGTCCAGTGTAAGACACGGGGAAGTAGAATCCAAGCTGACCATGACAGCCCTGCTGACTTGAGAAGATACCAACATGTAGAGGAAGATACCAGAAACGAGGGAGCTGTGCAGCAGGATTCACAGATACCTCTGTCGGGGTTTCCCATGAGTCACTGGCCAAGGGTTTGTCTGCACACGTACAGAATAAGATTGTGCAAGGCCCAACAGCAAGAGGTTGAGTAGGACCGAGAATGAAACAGAAAATCTTAAGGTGGCACGGTGTTAAAAAGATGGAATTTCATCACAGCCAGAGTGGAAAGAGTTCAATAAAATATTAAGAATGTAACTATGGAGTCACAGAAGCCTTGCATTGGGAAAAAGATAATGCTATGTTATAGGGTTACAGCAACACTAGCCCTGCTTCAAAAAATTTTATGCATGCGTTCATAAAGACAAGGAGAATTGCCCAGAATTGACTATCACCATAACAAATTATGTAAAGGGAAACAATATGTGAAATTATTTCCTTATATTATAATATCCAAAATACCTTTAGAAATATTTGGTAATTTTAAGCAAAGAAGAAAATATCAATCAATCTAAGCCAGAGAGCAATCAATCAATATAAAAATAACCTAGATCTTCTAATAAGATAAGGAATTCACAATAGCCGTTTAAAAATATATCCAAAGTCATAACAGAGAATTTAGTTAAGTAAAAAAACAGATTGAGAAGATTTTAGCAAAAATCCAAACAATATATTCATAAAAGAAGTATAGAATGATGAAGCTAAAATCTATAATCTATAAATGAGAAGAAACTATTAAAAAGCAATCAAAAGTCTCACTACACATGAGACAATACAAATTTGTAAATTTCTGAAATTGAAACTAGAGGCAAGATGAAAATGATGATAGAAAGTCTTTCAGAAAAAAGCAAAGAAATAATTATTGAGACAGTTTTGCCATGTAGCCCTGGGTGGCCTGGAAGTCATTTTGTAGACCAGGTTGGCCTTAACCTCACAGAGACCTGCCTACCTCTGCCTCCCAACTGCTAGGATTAAAGGCATACACATACACTAGATCTGGCTTCTAATTTCCTGAAGTGTAGTTGTGGGGGAGTGAAGTTAACTTTAAAATAAACATCCAAGAATTCATCAAACCCTAATTATAAGAAAAAAATTATTTCAAAGTAGAAAAGAGAACAAATGATAATTACTACAAGCTAGAAAGTGGGTATCTGGGTAACAAGTATTAAAAACAAACTTAGTAGGGTGACTATAACTTACAATGTCCTTCTATATATTTTATAAAGAACTAGAAAGGAAGGGCTCACTCAAAAGCCCCAAACATGAAAAGTTTATATGGCAAGGAGCATGCTATAATAATTGGAATATTATACTTTATATACTTTTTATGCATTTAGATTATCATGTTATATTCTATGAATAGGCACTATTATGTTAATTTAAAACTTCAAAAAGACATGTTTAACAAAAGAAAGAAAGAAGACAGTGTTTAGACAAACTACAATCAAACAGCTAAAAGCTACACATAGAACTTATTTTTAAGAACCACTAGATAATGATAAATTATATACATTAATGTATTGTCAATTGATTATTATATCTTAGCAATAAATCATTAGAATCTGATTTTATTCAATCTAATATGCATAGAAATACATTTTTCTAAAATATGTAGTATATCTGTATACTGAAAGTGACAGTAAGAATAGTTCTGAAAGAGATTAGAAAATATCTAAATAAATGGTGCCATGATCTTAATTGGAAAATTCAATTTGTGAAACTTCTGATTGCTCCCCATCGATCTTTGGATCCAGTCAACAGCTCATCTCATCAATATTCTTTGTAGAAACTGTCGAGCTGATTTTTATATTAACGGGGACAGCAAACAACTTAAAACTGATCAAAACAATCTTAAGGGAACTTTTTCTCTTTGCTCCTTTTTATAGGGGTTTATTATAATTGCTTGTTTGTCTGTCTGACACAGAATCTCACATTGCCCTGGCTGGCCTTGCTGTACAGCTGAGGATGACCTTCTGATCCTCCTGCCTCCATCTACCACATGCTGAAATCACAGGGGTGTATAACCACACCCATCAAGAAGAGCAAAGCTAAAGGGCTTTTGCTATTTTATATCTAGACTTATTGCAGGGGGGACTATTGGAAGAAGAAAAAACATGGGGCGTGGGGAAACAAGACACAAGAGAGTAGTAGGAAATGAGTAAGATCAAAGTGCAAAATACACATGTATTAAACTGTCATAATTAAACAATCATTTTGCACAATAAGTATATGCTACTAAAAGTTATGACAAATAAGATTATAAAACTAGTCATAAGACAATAAAGTATTAGTGAAAAGATACTCAAATGTAATCAATAAAATATGATACAGAAGTAGGTATGATTATATTTTCAAATGAGTCTCAATGGATTTTATACTTTTCAAAACAGATTTTATACTTTTCTCAAAAAATATGATCTGGGATAACTGGATATCTAAATGGTGAAAGAATGAATTGTCATCTCACAGTATTCATACTAGTAAACTTGACATAAATCATATACCTAAATTTAAAAACTAATTTATAAAATTTCTAGAAGATACATAGAAGAAAACCTTTGAGACCTCAATTCCTTAGAACAAATGGGTATTTATACTAGAAAATTTAAATATATTACAGTTTAAAATAAATTAAATATATTAATATATTAAATACATATTAATAAATTGACTATATTAAATGTATTAAATAAATATATAATAAAATTTGTTTTGCATGTATTTTAATTAATTATTTTATTTATTTACATTCCAAAAATTTGCTCTTTCACCCAGTTCCCACTTTCAGAGTTCTTCATCTCATCCCCTTTGCTACTGAGAGGGTGCCCCCCAACCCCTTCCTTGAGGCATTCCCCCTTCCCTGGGGTATCAAGTCTCTACAGGATTAGGTTCATCCTCTCCCAGTGAGGTCAGACAAGGCAGTCCTCTGCTACAAATATCCAGAGAGCCTTGGATCAACCTGTGTATGGTCTTTGGTTGGTGGCTCAGTCTCTGGGAACTCCCAGGGGTCCAGATTAGTTGAGACTGCTGTCTCCCTATGAGGTTGCCATCCCCTTCAGCTCCTTCTATCCTTCCCCTAATTCTTCCATAGGGGTCCCCAACCTCAGTTCAATGGGTAAGTATCTGCATCTGTCTCAGTCAGCCTCTCAACCTCTCATGCTATATGTCGTGTGTGTGTGTGTGTGTGTGTGTGTGTGTGTGTGTGTGTGTGTGTGTAAAGATATATGTTATAAAAACGAAAAATTGCTGGTCCTATAAATACACCAAAAAAAAAAAATAAAATTACAAATCCTACACTAATGTTTTCTTCTGATCTAACACTTCATTTTCACTCTCTTGTTGGTGAATTTGTAATCATAAAAAACCTAAGTACTATCATCCAAAACACATAAATAATTCTCACAACTCAATAAAGACTGCTGATCAACAAAAAGGAAGGATGAAAAGGTATTTGAGGACTTTACTAAGGAAGATTTTTATCCATAAGCACATAACATGGTAATCAAGAGACTGGACAAATGGCTCCATGGTTAAGAGCACTGGTTGCTCTTCCAGAGGACTAGGATTCAATTCCCAGCATCTGGCTGACTGCTTATAATTGTCTGTAACTCCAGTCCCACGGGTTCCAATACCCTTTTCTGACCTCCTCTAATGCTGCATCAAAATTGGGCACAAACGTACATACAGGGAAAACTCCCATATACATAAAATAAAAAATGAAATGAAAAAATATTTAGATGATAAATATCTTCAGCCTTCATGAAGATTAAAATACAATATCAAAGTGTATAGTTACTAGAATGGCTGAAATTAAAAACAGTGATATGACTTAATTGTTCTCAAGGATTTGAGACAATTGGAATGTTTATACCTTGTAGATAAGAGCATAAAATGGGACAACCTCCACAACAAAAAGGTTTTACAATTTCTTATTAAGTTAAAAATTAATCTGAACTATGAGCCCAATTATCTCAACCTACATATTCTGTGTATGACCACTGTTCAGGGCTGAAGATGGTATGTCCTCTCCAGGATCTACATTGAAGTTTGATCATCATTGTGGCACGGTTGGCAGGGGAGAATTTCCAACGAGTATGTATCACTGAAAGGAATTAAGGTATTTTTCATAGGACTGGATACATTACCATGAGAAAGTTGTGATAAAAAATAAGACCATCTCTTCAGTTTTCTCTTATCATTTTCTTCCTACTTTGGGGTCATGGTCTAACCCTTGTGAAAAGTAACCACCATGCTCTTGAATAGCTTAGCCTCTAAGATCATGAGAGAACCTTCTTTATAAATACCTAGTCTTAAATCTTCTGCTACAAAGGTTGGAGAAATGACTCAGCAATTCAGAGGACTTGCTCTTTTGGAGAACCTGGGTTCGATTCCCAGCACAAACACGGCTCACAACCATCTGTAACTCCAGTTCCCAGAGATTTGACTCTATCTTCTGGCCTCCACGACTATCACAAGCACATAGTGCACAGGCAAAACACGTAATAAAATAATCTAAAAATTTAAATATTCTGTTACAACAATAGAAACAATAATAAAGCCACATAAAAGCAGTCTGTAACAGTTATATTCTTAGTCACTAAAACTTAGAACTGACTCAGTATAGAATAAATTGTGGCATATATTCTGTAAAAAAAAAATACAACTTAGAAACAATGAATTTAATTGTTTACATGGTATTATCTACACTTATCTACAAGGTATAAATATCTCAATTGTCTCAAATCCTTGCCAACACTTAAGTCATGTCAATGATTTTAATTTTAGCCATTCTAGTTACTATAAATTTTGGTATTTTATTTTAATTTATAGTTTCATGAAGGCTAACAATTAAATATAATTAATTTAAATGACCAGAAACATAAAATGAACAAATTATCAATCTATACACAACACCAGAGATAAATGCTTAGACTATTTATATAGAAAGTAAATATTAGCTGGGCAGTGGTGGCTCACGCCTTTAATCCCAACACTTGGGAGGCAGAGGCAGGCAGATTTCTGAGTTTGAGGCCAGCCTGGTCTACAGAGTGAGTTCCAGAACAGCCAGGGCTACACAGAAAAACCCTGTCTCAAAAAACCGAAAAAAAAAAAAGAAAGTAAATATTATACTACTTCATATATATATATGAAGACCCAGAACATAATCAAATATTTTGTAAAGACAAATGTCTCAGTAACTGTCTAAATCACAGGTAAAATGGCACTTTCTGGAATTAGGCTGTTTTATATCTTGACAGGAACAAAGATTACACAAATGTATATTTGCCAGAACTATGTACACTTCAATAGGATGCATTTTATTTTACTTTATTTTGTTTTATTTTATTTGTGGTTGTTTTGTTATTTTCTTGGGGGGGGGTGTTTATTTGTTTTCAATACGTTCCAACCACAGTTTCCCTTCCTTCCATGTCTCCCAGTACCTCTCCCCGAGGTCCACTCCACCTCCACTTTCTTTAAGAAAAGGGCAGGCCTTCCAGGGTAACCAACCAAACAGGGCATATCACGTTGCAATAAGACTAGGTACCTCCCCTCATATTAAGGTTGGATGAGCCAACCCAGTAGGAGGACAAGGATGCCAAACTCAGGCAAAAGGGTCAGATACAGCCCCTACTGCCACAGTTAGGTGCCCCACAAGAACACCAAGCTAACAAGCAACCATAACACATATGCAGAGGATCTAGCACGGTTCTGTGACTGCTGCTTCAGTCTCTTTGAGCCCCTATGAGTCCTGCTTAGTTGATTCTGTGGGCTGTGTTCTTGTGGTATTATGCATTTTAAATGTAAACTTGGCCTCCATAAAATCATCATAAAATGAAAGCAGAACCCTCTCAGCTTGAGAAATGTATACTCTCCTCTCTGTTCCCTGGAGTAAGTAGCATGAGCTCATTTTCCAGCTGAAAAGTGATGGCGTTATTTATAAACAAATGTCAGCTTCTGCCTTGATGCCAAAAAGGAAGTCAGTCATATGCCCTCAAGGGTTTTGATGGGTGGGGTGAATATTTGTCAGAAAAGAAGCAAAGGATATCAAGGAAGCACGAGCTGAGAGCTGGATGGGGAAGGGGGTGGGGTGTATGTAAGAAAACATCAGGGTTGGGTAGTGAAGATTTATTCTGGTCTTAGAAAGGGGCATGCCAGGACGTGTTCCATTAAGAAGATAATCTCAGGGTGTGGGCTTGAAGGAAAAGATCAAAAGGAAGTGGTTTGCTTTAATGAAAAACCTTTGCAGTCACTGAAGAGCCATCTCCCTAAGACTATGCTCAATAAATTACCCTAAGGCCAATTGGATTTGTAGAAGCCTTTTAAATACATTCATAAGGTACAAGATTGCCATGTACTTTGCACTGTATTATCTGACTAACTCAGAGCTTGAGATGAATCCCACCGTTAGATGTTTCTGGCTTTAAGGAGAAGATCAAGCTGCTGCTTGAACACAATGTTCAGAAACAGAAAATGCAAAATTATTTTCCTTCGTGACCACTGGCTTCTGTGGTGCAATTCATAAAACTCTTAGTTGGAGCACCCCTAGCCTAAACAAACAAAGAGCCAGACAGCCTCAAATTAGTCCAGCTGATTTATACTCGTTTACACATGACCTTCTTTTTTTCTAGTATCTTTGTTAGGCCGCCTGACTGGCTCTATGTTCCCAACACCTGCATGAAAGGGAAGAAATAAAAATAAGAGTGGTCTCCATGAGTTATTTCTTTTAGTGTCTCCACAAATCTTGAGAGGGATGTTGCAACTCATAGTGAAAAAAGATAAAGAAGCAGCTGCTCCTGTGAGAAGTAGGGATTTCTCTGGCTTTTTATCAATAGCAACTTCCTTGATGTCTATTTCCCTCAGCAATTTTTTTCAAGACACTGAGTGACTTCTCTTTTGTTTTCTTTCCTCCTAATCAACTAGGAACAAAGTTTGACAGCACAACCGTGTACTTGGACATCTGTAAGCCGTGGACATGAGCCTCCACTGGAGCACAGCTAACAGGTTCAAACTCCAGCACTGCCTCTCTACCATCTGCACCAGCTGTTTGACCTAAAGTCTGTCGACTGAAGGTTTTAAAACTAAGTTTAATATGAGGATGACAATTATGTTTAGCAAAAAGGCTTGCTATGCATGAGCTAACACTTGGTGAACACATATACTATGCCCCTGAAAGGGTACAGCGCTTGGCTTTGTGAGCTATTGTTACTTATAAGTTGTCACTCTTAAGTTCTTGGGAGAATTTCATCACAGGATACTACTTTTTATCCTATCTATGAGTGCTCTTGAAATTATAGGCTTCCTTCCCTCAGCTAAGTCATTTATCACTGTGCCTTACAATCATAAGCCTTCAACTACTAGTTCTTCAAATTAATCTGGATGTCAGAACACGCACAAAACAGACATTATGATGTCAGTAACTCAGGATAGTAAAAATATCTAATTGTGTTTTTTTTTCTTTTTGTCTGAGACTTCAGAAAAAAAACTCAGGGTCTTAACTGAGATTCTAAAGTCCAAAAATGTGCTTTGAGATAGTAGCATAAAATTGTGACCTTTGGTGGATACCAGGAAAGAGAAGGGTCCCATCTCTGCTATTTGTCTAGGACCATGTATTTATCTAGTTTTCATGTTAATCCTCATAGATTTCTGGATATGACTCACGTTCTTTTTGCTGACATCTTGTTCTGTCTTTCCTAATCAGGTCTCAATCTGCCTCTTTATTTTCAAGCATACCCCTTTTGATTCATTTCTAGCATCTAGCTTCTTCCAAAAGAACTGACACAAGTCTGTCTACAACAAATCATAGTTTCCTCCCTTCTAGGTAAGCCTTACACAATATCTTTCCTGTCCAGACCCTGTAATGTCTAGCTTAGGACTGCATTAGAGGCTGGATCATGCTAGGTGCTAAAGACAATGTGGCAGATAAAATGTACACAGAAATCTCTGTCTACAAAAGGCTTATGATTTTTTTTAAAGAAATAGTATAAACATGAAAGATACAGTTAGTTCATAGATAAGAACAAATTTCACATCTACCATATGCAGAATAAATTACTGGGCCTGAGATACAGAGTAGTCTTAAAGCTCCAGTTACCTGCTTTCTTGGTAAGAAGATAGAATTGAGCATAGCAATGACAGCAAAGCTGCATCATTCATGTCAACTAGAGAGCATTATTCAAATAGATCAGCAAGCAAAAACAATCACCAAGGGTGAGTCATTAGAGAATACTTTTCCAAGGAAGTGGAACTTAATAAGATCTTGAGGGAAACTATAGTTTAGTGAAACAGCAAATAGGAGGAGGGTGTGTAGGGCATTCCAGACTGGGGAACAGTGTGCACAGAGGTGTGGCACCAGGAATGCTAGGAGGTTGTTTAGAAATGAGCACACTGATAAAGAGCATCTGAGACATAAAGTTTTAGAAGAACTTGGAGGCAAATCTAAGGGATTTTATCTGCTCCTGTGACTGTTTCACAAAACCCTGG
The DNA here is from genome assembly GCF_011762505.2 of Arvicanthis niloticus. NCBI lineage: Eukaryota > Metazoa > Chordata > Mammalia > Rodentia > Muridae > Arvicanthis > Arvicanthis niloticus. The sequence continues at coordinate 93,871,158 of NC_047679.1, read as the reverse complement.
GACTCTTCTGTCCACACTGGGTGGGAGAAAGAGATCAGTTGGGAGGCGGCCTCTAAGCAGGTCTACTACAACCAGACTCATCACCTTTTTCTCCTGTTTGTTCTGTTGGAGGACTATATAAAGAACCTTAAAAGAAAGTCTTCAATTTAGAAATATATATGTATGTATAATATGAAATGCATCATTATGTTTAATTAGTTCTATTGACCTAAGATTTACCTTCCTCTAATATTGTCCCAGTTTTCCAGTGGTTTTCTTAGACATCTGAATAGAGTAAATAGGATGCTACTTTCACTTTACAATCTACCAAATACGTAAAAACAGCTATCACATGTTCATAGGGTTTTCTTTCCAAACAAATCAACCTCTTTCTTTTTATGTCCTTCTAATGATAAAACAATGAGTCCTCTCATCATTAAGCCTGGGTTCTGCAACATGCTCCACCTGATCCATCTTCTTCCATCTTCCTCTTCAGGCATAGTCACTGTACCAGAGCAAACACCTAGAAAAGAAAATTTAAATGCACAAATGGAAATATGTCACTACAATCACGGTGACTCCTGTTCCACAAGTTACTGTAACTTGGGAATGCTGATTACAAAATAACCAGTGCAGACAATTAGTTCTCTCCCTTATAAATACCCGGGGCCAAAAAGAGGTGAGTCTACTGAAGGCAGAAGTATTATAGTATTTATATAGTTCAGGACAGGTCTGGATTTGTATCTACTTCTGCATACTAGCCAGATGACTTTGACAAAACCACATATTACGAAAACTCAGTTCCCTCTTTAGTAAATGAAATGTAATAAAAATAACTAATTCATGAACTCATGTTCATTAAATCAGGTGCTGTATGTGACTGCTGTATTTCTGCTAATGTCAGTCAAAGTAAGATGACAATTGCTCTCTTCATTGCCTCACTGAGGTTAAGTGCACACCTCTTTCCAATCTTTATTTCACTATGGTTTCACTTCCTCTTCCTGGACACAAAATTTAAACAGGTACTCATCAAGTGTCACCTTTCCCATTGGTGACAAATAGCCACCTCCTTCAAAGACATTGACGGCATCATTTTCCTGGAATGGAGATTAAAGAAAGAAATCACTAACAATGAACATGACTTCTACCTAAGGTTTTGTTTATCTTTTTATGTGTAAGTGTATTGCTAGTATTCTACCTTAAGATGTTGGTGCTGTGTCCTAAGTAATGAACCCCTCTTAGTTTAGTATCCTTTTGGTGGATGAATGTGAAAGGAGAAAGTGGGAGGAGCATGGAAGGCCTTGAAGGGAGAGAATGAAGAAATTATAGAATTAGATTTTAACTTAAAAATTACAAAATAGTGTCTCTTTCAAATCAATTATAAGAACCAATTAATTAATCTACAATTCCCTACTCCATAAGGCCCTAAAAGAGGGATTCTAAGAACATAACCAGAGGTTGGACAGAGGAGGAGATAGAATGAGACAGTTTCTTAGAAACACAGAATGGAGCCAATTAAGAAACCTTTTATATGGTTACTTTTGACCTGTATTGTATTATTTAAACCTCAAAAGTTTTCTAAGTTCAAATTTCATCACACAAAATAATATACCTTCTTATTTTGTTTGAGACTTCCTTGAGTTATAACCATACACATGTATTTCACATGACCCTGGATTTTGTATGGAAATCTAGCAGTCCCTAGATTTTTGCTTTGACATCTAGAACCTCAGGTATTTCCACACACAGGCTTTGACTTTCTAGACAGAGCAGTCACAAGCGTTGTATTCTACTCTAGTATTCCATGGCCTGTATGATGCCTAATCTTCTATCTGCAGGAACACTTTTAATAGCCCTTATAGTCCATCAGCCAAGAACTGGGTGACCCTTCTGAGTTAGAATTTGACTAATTATTAAGGTGTAAATTTGGGAATGGCATGGGTAAAATGTAATGGGAAAAGTGTAATCAAGTGTCCCAGTCTCCAGAAATACACTTAGAGCTTCACTAGGAATAAAAATAAAGCAAATTTAGAAAAAGGTTGTAAGTATTATAACAAATCTTTACAACTTGAGTTATCTTTCTACAGGTTTTTGCTTAAACTACAAATTATGAATCAAATTCTAACTAAAGTATCCTTCCACCCCTTTCTATCTCAATTGCTAACTTTTTCTTTACTTTTCTCTTTGTTTTACCTCTCCATGCCAGTTTTCACTTAAATGCTAAGTGATAGTTACATATTACAACATGGAATCATATGCATATATACATACACACACACACACACACACACACACACACACACACACACACACATATATATATTGTTCTCATTTCTTTAACTTCTCTCTTGAAACTTATATGTACTGGCATGTGCAAAACTTAAGGCACTGGTAAAAAGACAGCAGCTGGACTGGAAAAATCATATTTTAGTATATTTGGGAAGCTTTTTGTCAGAATCAGATACTTTTAAGTAAGACTTACTGGATCCCATCAGACTTCATTTTCAAGGAGCATCCTTTTTTTTACTCGCTCTTATGAGGTTGTATCATTGAGAATAATGTAGGAGTGTCCTAACCTAGGCACAAAACTTTGGACTCATTAGTTGATAACTGGCTGTCTAATGTAGAATACATTACATAAGCTATTATATATGAAAACAAAATAACCTTTAGCACACACCTCTCAGAGCATACATAAGCAAAAAAACTGAATGAGAAAAAGTCTTGAAAGTTATATGTTACCCAAGGAAGTATAGAAGGCAGTTGGGAAGTATCTTCTACTAATGCAGGGATGGCTTGAAGGTAGGCCTCTCAAGATCGCCAGATGTCAAGACTGAAGAGCCCTGGGAACATTCCTGGCATGTAGTATGGCCTGGGAAGGAGAATCAGGGGTGAAAGTAACATATTTGGATTTGCAAAAATGAACAACTTCTTTTGCCAAACATGTTTTTCCCCTCAGCTTTCAAAGTAGAATAGGAAATGCAATCCATATGGTTTGGACGCACTTAGGCTCAATTATGAAGAGTTTCAAGACATTTTCTAACTTCTCAAGGTTTTAAGCCCTTTTCCTCCCTAAAGAACAGGAAGTCTTAATTTTCCTAGCTTGAGGGAACTTGCAAATGCAAACGATTTATGTTGAATTTTAATATGAGGGTTCATGAGTTTAAAGTCAGAAAGATTTGCTATAATCCACTGTCAAAACTATTGCCAGTGATGTGTCATTCTGCTCTAGATGTGATATCTTTCAGAAAAAATTCGACTTGATTTTTGTCTTAAAATGGAAGAGAACATATTTTAAAAGAAGAAAATGCAGGAGGGTTAGAATTTATAGAGGGATTATGATGGTTCCAGCTCAGTTATACAGCTGAACAAATCACCTCCATATGGTAACATAGCCCTGGGTATTTCTTATTATTATTATTCTTTACATCTGTAAGAGGGAAAAAAATATCTGACCATGTAAATAAGTACACTATTTATTTTTAGCCCTTATCTAATGACTTAGATGTGAGAAGACTGTTGCACTTAGGGCAAAGATTTTTTGTTACTGTTGACTTTCCTCTGACACGCCTCCAATTTTTGCAATTTTATTTGAGTCACCAACAAGAATTATTGCCTTATACCTGGAAATACAGTTCATTACTTGTACCATAGATTATAAGAGGGATACTCTTTTCTGGAATCAATAAAAAAAGGAAAGGTCAGGATGGAAATTTAGACAAAAGATGGAATCCCAAAGACATTGTTTTATAGCTTGTTTTATCAATCCTAGATACTGAGTGTTAGCAATGCTGCTCCACCTTGACACCTACCAACAAAATAATTAAAGGTGAATTTGATCCATTCAATTGCACAATATATGAAAAGATTATGGCACCTCTTCTGTTTGTATAATGTGTGTCAATATAAAATAAAACTTTGGCCCCTATGTGTAGCTCAGTGATATATAGGGCTTGCCTAGGATAAGCAAGAATCTGGATTCTGTCCTTGGTACTAAATAAATAAATAATTAATGATTTTTTATTTCAGTTATTTGTATGTATATGTGTCTGTCTGTCTATGTGTATGTAAGTATGCAAGCATGTATGTATAAGAGTACAAGAAAAGATGTATTGGGATGCTGGAGAGTATATGCTCAGAGGTCAAACAAGGTGTCAGACCCCTCAGAGTTGGAGTTATAGGCATTTTCAGGACAACCAACTTGTAAGTTGAATCTAAACTCTGATTTTCATGATTATGCAGAAAGTAATCTGAAGCACTGAGCTATTTCACTAGGTCCCATTTTTAATGTTTTTAAGAGTATATAAAAAGACATGTACCTATATAATCATATATATAATTCTAATTTATTCCCTAATCTCCTCAACTTCCACTGTCTCTGACTCCTACATATATGGAATCTGCAGTTATCAACAGGTCAACTGAAGTTGGAAAGTTTTGACCACAGAAAATACCATGATCATAAAACATACAAAGCCATACTTTCTCACTCTTCTCTGGTTTCTCAGTTACTTTCAAGTTCAAATAAAGAAATTTATTTTATTTTAACCTTACATTTCTAGCCCCTGTGTGGTCTGATTATCCTAAAATAGACATTTTTGTCTTTCATATTCTAGTAGCTGGGTCCAACTAGTCTGTCTGGTATCATTCCACCTGTCTAGAAATAAACAGAAGGGATGCTTAAATGTAGGTCTCTTGGCACCATGATAGTTTCTATTATAATTAGGACTCCTGCTGCAGCTACTATAAGAGTTCTCTGCTTACTTTGGCTGCAAGGGTTATTTTCTTAGAACAGTCATAATACTAATTTCCTTGGTGAGGTTAGATTATTGAAGGATGGAGACTGGCACATTCTGTTGTAGGAAGAATGACTAGTATTAACAGAAGAATAATCACATTAGAGACTTTGCACTGAAACAAAGTGATTGAAGTAATATGCAATGTGAAAAGAACATGACTCAAGTCATTTATCTTTAAGAATACCTTATTCTAACTGTGTAGCTTGAATCCTAACAGTGGGATTCCTAACAATGGGAGCTGGGGCTATCTCTGACTGTGTTGTCTACCCTTGGGACCTTTTCCTCCTATTAAACTGCCTGATTTAGCCTCAATTGGAGAGGATGTGCCTAGTTTTAAGGCAAATTGATGTGCTAAAGCTGCTTGATATCCGTGGGAGGCATTAATTTTTCTAAGGAGAAAGGAAGAAGGAATGGATGGAGGGGAGGGACGAAAGGAGGGAGAACTGGAAGGAGACAAGAGAGGGGAAACTGTGGTTGAGATGTAAAGTTAATTAATTAAGTAGGTAGTTAATTAAAAGTTGGCGAAAGAAAGGAAACCTTTTACTAGTTTAGATCTAGGATGTTCTCCAAAAGGGTCTATGTCTTAAAGACTTGTGGCCATCTTGGTTCTGTTAAAAAGTAGTGAAACAAACCCCGAAGAGATGGGACTTAGTGAGAGGCTTTAGGTCTTTGAGAATGTGTTCTTGGAGACAGTGAGACCTCAGTTCCTTCCTCTTTCTCTTTCCCATTTTGACCACGAAGTAAACAGTTTTTCCAGATTCTTCTGCCATGATTTACTGGGGCTTTACCTATCAGAGGCTGAAAAACAACACAGCTAACCAAGTATAGACCGAAACTTCCAACACGGTGAAACAAAGTAAATATTGCCTTTCTTAAGTTGATTATCTCAGGTATTTGTTGTGACAACAGAAAGCTATTGGCAGGCAACCACATGAGAAAGATCCTGTTTTTATTTCCACTCTAATAATGAGAAAATATAATCTCAGAGTAGTTCAGTCACTTCCTAAAGTTGACATTATTAGTAAGATGTAGACACAAAAAATAATCCAAAGCCTCTGAATTCATATCCAGTGTCCTTTGTCCTTATACTGGCAATCTACTGTGAATATTTTGAAAGATTAACACAGATTTTTTTTAAATCCATTGTTTTATTTCCATGATTAACTCACCCCTTTCAGGACAGAATTCTCTTTATTCTGGTATAGTGCTTTTTTTTTTTAAGTTGGTACACCATAGTTTTGAACAAGGAATGATGTTTCTCATCAATGAAACAAAGATAATATTGCAGAATATTTGTACATATTAACTAGGATAACATAAATACTCTTTATGTGTGTAAAGAGATGTTGTCCTTCTGGAAGTTAAATCTAACTTGGAGTCCACAATAATCCAGAGAGTTCTTTTTTGTTACAAAAAGACAACATCTGAAAGATACATTTAGAAATACCTGGGGCAAAGAAAATACTCTAATATTTCTTTATTGTTAAAAGTATCATTTTACTCTGGCAGTTCTTTCTAGAATCTCAAATTAAGCAGGAAAATTGGCAGTATATTTAAATACATCTTTTCTTTAGAAAGGACTATGTCAGCCCAAAAGCCAGAGTATAACTGAGCAACTATTTCCTTGGACACATTTCCAAGATGCAGTTAAGTTATATAAGCCCTTTAAATTAAAACATGATTTATTTAAACAGCATCCCTAAACAGGTACTTTGTGTACAATGCTAAGACAAGAATATAGGTAAAAGATAAAGAGCAGTATCTACATTCAAGAAACTACATTCAAGAATGTAGTACATAAACTAAAGGTGAATCATGAGAACTTTTAAGGCATTATCAAGGAGAAGATCATCCTAAGGTCAATGTAAGCCATTGAAGTTTTAAACAAGGGTGTGGCCTAATCAGATTTGTATTTATGTGGATCACTAGTTGCAGCTTAAAGAATGGAGTGTAAAGAGCAAAACACTGACTCAGGCAAACCAATCAAAAAGATGTTGCAATAATATATGAGATGATGACAATCTGGATGGAGTTACCAGCAATGGACACATAGAAAACCATATAGCACACGCCAGGTGCAAAGACTTCTTATCTTATCAACAAGACAGAAAAGCAGTAGGGAAGTAATTTTCAGGAAATACAGGAGCAAAGTCTCAAAGCCTTCACTATAGATCTGAGTCCATTTCTAAAGCCTGACTGAGTGTATAAAACAAGTGTTGAGAGAACTATGCATTGGACTTTTGGTTGGTTGGTTGGTTTATTTCTTTTAATATGGAATCTCACTTCATAGTCTTGGCTAGTCTGAATGGAGCTCACTTAATAGACCAGACTGACCTTAAGGTCAAGGAGATGCACTTGCATCTGTTTTAGTTTATTAAACAATGTTAGTTGTATATTTTTAATGACAGTACACATGTTCTAGGTAACTGAGAAGAAGAGAGCGAGGAGAGAGGGAAAGGAAAAGGAAGTGGAGAAGGAAAAGAAAGAGAAGGAAGATTATGAAAAAAGGCATTAGATTTCACTTGACTTTTCTCCATTTAATATGATTTAAGTCTAAAGGAACGCTGAGTTTCACGTCCTTTTCTCTCTTTTTTTTTCTACATGCAATATTTTTTTATTTCCTTTTTTCACATTTTTTACTTATTCATTTTACATCCCACTCTCTGCCCCCTTCCAGGTCACTCCATCTCATAATCCTTTTCCCATTCTCTCTTCCCCTTCTCCTCTGAGGGGGATTGGGGGGACCCTGGGTATCTCCTACCCTGGATCCTCAAATCTCTGAGAGGTTAGGTGCTTCCTCTCCCACTGAGGCCAGTCAAGGCACCCCAGTTATAAGAAAATATCTGACATATAGACAACAGCTTTTGGGATATAGTCCCTGCTCCAATTGTTCAGGACCCACATGAAGACTGAGCTGCACATCAGGTACATATGTGTGGGGAGGTCTAGGTTCAGCCTATGTATGTTCTTTGGTTGGTGGTTCAGTCTCTGGGAGCCCCAAGCATTCAGGTGGGTGAACTCTGTTGGTCTTCCTATGTAGTTCCTACCTCCTTAGAGGCTGTACTCCTTCCTCCAGCTGTTCCATAAAAATCCCCAAGTTCCATCCACTGTTTGGCTGTGGGTGTCTGCATCTGTCTGAATCAACTACTGTGTGGAGGTTCTCAGAAGATAGCCATGCTAGACTCTCATATCATTAACGGTGATGTGGATTGGGGTTTGTCCAGGGGATGGGTCTCAAGTTAGGCCAGTTATAGGTTGGCTGTTCCTTCAGTCTCTAGTCCATTCCTAATCCCTGTGTGTCTTGTAGACAGGATATGTTTTGGGTCATAAGTTTTGTGGGTGGGTTGGTGTCCCTATGGCTCCACTGGGGTTCTTCCCTGGCCACAGCAGGCAACCTCCCAGTTGTGCCTTCAATGCTGTGAGTCATAGCTAAGGACACCCCATTGATTCTTGGGTGCTTCCCCTGTCCCAGGTCTTCATCTCTTCCTGTGGATGCCCCATCTCTCCCTCTGCCAATCAGTTGCAGATTCTCTTTCATTCTCTTGGCCATCTGGCCATCCTCCCTGCCCCACCCGTCACCCGACCCTAAACTGCCCACTCATCTTCTGATCTCCTCTCCCACTCAGTTCTCTCCCTCCATGTGCCTTCCATGAACATTCCATTCCTTATTCCAAGTAAGACAAGAATCCTTGTTTGTGCCCTTCTTTCTGTCCAGCCGGTTCTGTGGAGTATAGCATGGGCATCCTGTATTTTATGGCTAATCTCCGCTTATAAGTAAATATATACAGTGCATGTCCTTTGGGGGCTGGGTTACCTCACTCAGGATCACATTTTTCTCTTAAGCTTTTCTTTTCATTCATTTGCTAACAACATTAAGAATAAAGAATTTGGGGCTGCAAAGATGGCTCAGCAGTTAGGAGTACTGAGTACTCTTCTAGAGATTCTGAGTTCCATTCCCAACAACCACATGGTGGCTCACAACCATCTGTAATGAGATCCAATAACCTCTTCTGGTGTGTCTGAAGACAGCTACAGTGTACTCATATACATAAAATAAATAGATGACTCTTTTTAAAAGAAGAATAATGGATGCAAAAGGAATTAAGACATACTTATTTCTTGAATTCTTCGTAGGTGATAAAAAATGCATTGTTATAATGGTAGAAAGTTCCATGCCAATCAGAGCTATACAACAAATACATAGTGCCCTTGGGGACCAAAAAAGGTATAATGTTGCTTGAAACCAGAGTTATAAATATTTGTGCTCTGCTTTGTGTGTGCTGGAAACATACCATGGGTCATTTGCCAGAGCATCAAGTGCTCTTAATTATTGAGCCATTTCTCTAGCCAGTATATATATGTATATGTATATGTATATATATACACATATATATGTGTGTGTGTATGTATGTGTATACATGTATATACATAATACCTAAGATAGATATATATACATATATATACACACATATATATGTATATACATACATACATATATTACACAGTACATAGCATATGCCATTATCCTCCCATGTCCTTGGATAATTGATTCTAGAATACTCTAAAGACAGCAAAATCTATGAATTCTCAAATTCATTACTTAAAATTCTGTAGTTCTTGTATATAAACTATGGGCATTCTCTCACATAATTCAAATCATTTCTGCATTGTTTCCAACATCTGATATAATTTAAGAAAGAGGTCATAAATTTGAAATGGAATGATAGAGAGACATGGAAGGAAATGAAAGAGGGGGAGGTGTAAATGATATAAATATTTTAAATTAAAAAATAATATAATGTATATAATATATAAATGGTTGTTATGCTATATGTTTGTAAAAGGTTGTGCATCAATAGGCTTGGATTGTTTTTTGTCCAATTTGTTTTTTGTACACCTAAGTAAGTACAGATATGAAACCCTATGTGTATGTATGACTATGGCAAATGGACTTTGGTAGGTATTTCTTCAATATACACAAAGGAAGTCATTACATGGTGATAAAATAGGAAATTCCTCAAGAGTTTCAGTGTAAGCATCAAGACAGATCACAGGTTCAGAACATGATAAAGCAGAGGCATCCCTTGTTTCAAATACAATCTCTTCCATAAAGTACAGTACATTCATTCCACTTAGGATCAATCACTACTTCTACTCAACTTTCACTGACCTTTTATTCTCATGATATACTTAGGCTAGTTTCCATTAATAACATGCTAACTTAAGTCTCTAGTCTTCCTGACCATTCTGTATAGTCCTCTTTTCTTGTAATCAGGACAGAGTTAGTTTCTTCAGTAATTCTTCAACTGAGAATTTTATTCCTTGCAGTCATGTTCACATACAGTGAACCCTTTGCTTCAGAAAAATTTCCAAACTGGATTTTCTCAATAACTGTTTTATATCAAATGCAGCTGTGAAACAAAGTTGATGGGAATTTGATAATTTAGTCAAACCCATGTTGTTGTTGGTTTTTTTTTTAATTTTATCCATTCAATAGCTGATTTGTTTTCTGTTGGATTTCTAGCTAATTGGATTGCTTGGTTTGTTTAAAACAATTGTCCTCTGGCATAATTTACAATGGTGAAGATTATGCTGCTGTCATGACAAACTTTCTTTTCTCTTTTCATCAAAATAAAGAGACCACTGGATCCAAAAGTACAAAAGCAGCTAAGCTTCCACATGTTTTGCCAGTTCTAATGAGTCATGACTTCGCTTAAGGGCGTGAATTCTAGCGTACTTCAATGTAATTACAGAAAGCAACAGAGAGGTGAAAACACTGGGTATGTAATATGGAGCTCCTGAAGAAACCATTAGAGTATTGTTAAAAGCACTGGGGTGGCAATAGGCAGTTCAGAGATCTATGTGTGGCATATCACTAATGCTACTTTCTGATAGAATCTTAACAGAACTTTATTATAATTGTTTAGAGCCTTAGAGTACATTTTGTACATTTCACAATGATCTGACATGATCTTATCTGGGACACAGAATAGTATATATCGGTGATTTAGGAGGCTGCATCTGTCTTTTCACTAGAGAGCCAAAACATTACACAACATATAGCAAACTAAAATTACAGCCAATGAAGTCATAAATTTCACATTTCATCCAAACTCTGTAAAAATGGTGTGTTTTCTCCTACATTCCATTTTCTTTAGCTTATTTATTAACTGGCAAATGAAAGCATAAAATGGCATGCAGTACTGCATGACACTTTTTATGCTATGTGTGCATATTGTATAATATTAAAATCAGCTTAAAGGTATCTGTTTTTTGAAATATTGATCATTTCATTGTAGTAAAATCAATGAATATCCTTTCTTCTGACTTACAAAGCTATTTGCAGTATTAACATCATCTATAGATTTTTAACCTGATAGAGAGGGCATGAGGAGTTGGAAGAGGCTCAGATTGTAAGGTGATTGCCATGGGGAAAAAAGGACCAAAATCAGATCCCCAGAAACCATGTAAAAGCTAGCATGCTACTTCAGCACTGGGGAGTCAGAGACAGTCAGATCCTTGGAACTCAAAGGCCAACCAGAGATCCTGTTTCGAAACCACAAAGTGGTGAGCAATTAAAGAAAACATCCTAACGTTAACCCCTGGCTTCCCTAATTGGAAGACACACACACACACTTGCACACTCTCACACACACACTCACTCATGAACACAAATAAGCACAATGCCACATGTATACATACAAACACAGTATAAACATTATTTTTTTAAAAAAAGACAAAGAGCATGGGCTTTTTATGTTGGATATACTTGCATTCCAATTCTACATCCACTATTTAGCAGAGACCTTCAGGTAATTCTCATAGTCTCTTTAGTTCGTAGTTGGCTTTTGTTTTGTTTTGTTTTGTTTTGTTTTGTTTTGTTTTGTTTTGTTTTGTTTTTAAATCAGGCATGTGAGAATCGTGGCGCATCCTTTATAGGGTTTTTATGTTAAATAAAATAACTTACAAAAATATCTGGAACACTATTTGGCTTGGGGTATAATACACTCTTTGAATATTATTGTTCTGTTCTTCTTTGAAATAATTTGGCATGCAGTTATGAAATCTTTATTTTTCATTTTACTTCAGTAGACATCAGTTTGTTGGGAGAACCATTTACTATTCACTTTGAAATCAACAGTGTTCTCAGGAATGCATTCCTATTTCAGATAGGATCAAATTCACATTGTTTTACATTCTCAAAATTATAAAAATGAGGAATTTTAATCTTTTAGAATAGCTAATAGGTTATAGAGATAACCAAAATTCAAGAAATACAGGATGATCCGTTGTATTGCTTCTGGCAGTATATTATCAAGAAATAACCCAAAGTCTCAAGTAACAGAATATAAGCATGCCCCACCCCAAGCTTATGTAATAAAGAAGATACTGATGAAGTCTTCCTGAAAAGAATAAACAAATAGGGGCTTCTGTGCAGGGAGATTTGGTTTTCTTCAGAGATGCGGTCCCCAAAAGACTCCCATTTCTCCAGCAGAAGGCTCTCTATCCATCCACAGACTGGTAGCACTAAGTGAACTTAGTAGATTTTAATTTGGGAGGGAGAATGATTGGAAGGTAAGAAAGAAATTGTACAAGAGAGGATGGTACCTGGATTGGACCAAAACGCATTATATACATGTATGTGCTTCTCTTACCCACAGAGCCATCTCTCCATATGTAATTCTCAAATCATAAAAAAAAGTTTGGGGGAAATATTTTTTGCTGTATAAATTGAAGTTACATGCCAGGCAGTGGTAGCACACGCCTTTAATCCCAGCACTTGGGAGGCAGAGGCAGGCGGATTTCTGAGTTCCAGGCTAGCCTGGTCTACAGAGTGAGTTCCCAGGACAGCCAGGGCTACACAGAGAAACCCTGTCTCGAAAAACCAAAAAAAAAAAAAAAAAAAAAAAATGAAGTTACAATTTCGTGAAATTTTCTGTGTGCAGTTTTACTCTTCGCCAAGAGGGGTACAGCCACGAAGTTCTCCTGGCATTCCTTTTGACCCTGGTCTTTCTTGCTGACTCAAGCTGAGGCTGAGGGACTGGCTGTCTCTCCTAGGTAGCATCATCACTGTTGATTCCTATTTTCTATCCCAACTCTACAGAACTGGACTGCTGGTGTATCCCTGAAGTGTTTGTGAGTAGACTGAGCTGCTGCTGCTAACCTGTGAACTGAACTGCTGATTTCCAGACAACACAGATGGGAGTTGCTCCAAAGAACCCTTTCTGAACAGGTCTACTTCCCCCATATCCTTTCTTCTCCACTACCTCTGTTGGGTGGTGGGCTAAAAGGGAGGTTAAAGCATTTAAGAACCATCACTAAAAGTAGGCTTTGAAAAAATTAAAGTTACAATTTAGAGCTTTATTGTGCCTTATATTTTAATTATATGTTTCCTTAGCAATTAGGAAGATAGAAGGTTATCTATGTTCAATTATTTAAAGATGTGTAAATTGACTCAGGCATGATGGCATGATGCATAACTGTAATCCCTAGATACTTGAGATACAGAGAATGAGTTCAAGGTCACTTGAGCTATATAGTGAGACTGCCACTCAAAGAAAAAAAAAGCTGACCCAGAAACAATATGGTATATATTTACTTATAAGTAAGTGTTAGCTATTAGGTAAATGATTATCGAGGTACAATTCACAGACCCAGAGAGATTAGGTAAAGAAGGCTCAGGAGATGGATGCATGGATCTTCCTGGAAAGGAGAAACAGAGTAGATTTGGGAGATGGAGTGGGTATGGGAGCTGGTGGGAACAGGAGCAGGAAGGGATCGGGTATAGGGGAAAATAATGGAGGAAGAGAATGATGGCAGAGACAGCTGGAATTGGGGGCATTTGAGGCATGGTGGAGAAACCTAGTAGAGTGGAAATTTCCTAGAATCTGTAAGAGTGATCCTAGTGAGGACGCCTAATAATGGAGGATAAGGAGTCTCAAATGACCATCTCTTGTAGCCATGCAACACTGTGGGGCAGGGATGGGGGTGCTGTGTAAATCCCTAAACAGCCTAGTCTGATGCTAGGACAGAGGGCCACTCTCCAAAAACTGACAGTTGGTCCCCATTGCCAAGAAACATATCCACATAGCTCATTGAACAGGAAAGGTCAAGCTGGTACTTGCATACAACCTTCACCTCTATGTTCTCATCTCTTAAGTGTGGGAAGGTATTCTACAGGCTCTCGAAAAAGAAACCTGAACACCAACCCAGCTATAAAACTCTCAGCTACATAGTCTATCCTGCCTGCAAGATATGCTGGAGCAGTGGTCATGTAGAACTTGTGGGAGTACCCAACAATGTCTGAGCTAATTTGAGGCACACTCATCAAGAGGGTATCCATTCTTGACACTGCTTAGATGGCCAGAAACTGGAGACTGTATAGCTCACAGACATAGGATAGAATCAAATATAACTGGCAAAAAAACAAAATGAAATTATTCCTAGTGATATTCTGCTACACTCATAGATTGGTGCCTTGTCCAGACAGTTTTCGTCTGGCAAGATGTTAAGTACAGAGTCTAAATTGGGGGGTCTCCATTATATCCCTCTCCTTAGACATTTGAGAACCCCTTGAAAGAGAGGGAGAAAAGATTGTAGGAGTCAGAAGACATGGAGGACACTGAGAGAACATGGCCCAATAAATCAACTATTCAGGCCTCTCCCATGGGCTCACAGAGACTGGAATAGCAAGCATAAGGCATGCATGTGTCTGCATTCAGTACTCTGCTTATATATTATGGCTGTTAGCTTGGTGGTTTTGTGGGACTCCTAACAGTGGGAGCAGGAGTGTCTCTGGTCCTTTCTTCCTTGTTCTTGGGGGCTCTTTTCTTCCTATTGGGTTGACTTTTTCCAACCTTGATATGAGGGCTTTTGCCTTGTCTTATTGTATCTTTTCTGCTGTGTTTGAAACAAAAAGAAAAAAAACAACATAATTAATGATTTTTGATGACTCTTTTCAGTACATAATTTTGTAGACATTTTATAGATATTTTTATGAGGTAGGCAGGTTAAGGCAGAGTCTGAAGTAGTCTAGGCTGACCTTGAACTTGAACTGTAGCTGATCATGAATTTGAACTTCTCACCGCACTTCCTCCACCTACTAAGATTTCAAGTATACCCCACGGGGCCAGTGTTCATCCCTTACTTTTACTATCCAAGGGGACAGATATGAACAACTGACTGATAAACTTGGTTTAAAAAACGATAACTACATTATTATCTTAGTTCTGTCATTTTTTTTCTCTTCTAAGTCTGCCCAAAGAATTCCCTGGATTAGCTTCTGTTGCTCAGTGCCACGGGTTATACAAGTTATATATTGGCTGACGTGTGAAGGAGAAGGGCTATCCTAATCTAATTCATCTAAGACTGGGTGAGTACATTCAACTAATTCTGGGGATGAGTTATCAGGCTCCCACATTTAACAGATATACAAATCTTCAAATCAGAGCTTGCTACTAATAAAGTTGATATCTGTGCACCTGATTATTGACTTGTATATTTCTCTAGTCTTAGGGTAAAGGAGAGATGCATTTATTGTGTGAATTTCCTTACTTCATCTAGGGAGTACAAGAAGGAAGGTGACTGGTTTCTTCCATAGATATAAATTGAAAACACGACATGAGAGACAGGTCAATCTGAAGTAGCATATTTATGTTTCTGACATCTTTTCGTTAGCATGTGTTGCAAGATTGCAGCTAATGGCCTTCTTCACATTTATTAGGAGGAAATTGGCATTTAAAGCTGGAATGTTCTTTGCAATGACCAGTGCCAACTTTTTTCTAGCGAATTATGGAAAGAAAGCCAAATCAATGAAACAGCTGAGGAAAGGTTGATATACAAGAAAAATTAATGTTCGCAATTTGGAAATGGACTGGAATCGCATACAATGCTTGGCGTCCAAAAAGAATTCTCTTTTACATGATTAAAAGAACATTTTGAACCAGAACCAAACACAAATGTGGTGCTAAATAGAATTCAGATGGTCACCTTCGAACCCTAAAGGGAGGGAAAACAGGACTCTCACTTCACTTTGTTGTTGTTTTAAATCGATTTCCTAATTTATGGGTAGGAGTGTTTGGCCAGCATGAATGTATGTCCACCATGTGCACTCCTGGTACTAGAGAAGTTCAGAAGAGGGGAATGTTTCCCATGGAACCAAAGAGTTGGGTGTTTGGAAGCTACCATGTAAGTGCTGAGAACTGAACCCCAGTCCTCTGCAAGAGCAAAGACTCTTAACCATTGAACCATCTCTCCAATCTCTACACTTTAATTACTGGTAAAATAAAGACAATCAATGGTATGGAAGGGTTTTGAGTTATTTAGTGCTTGGTTAATGCTAACTACTTTTAGTAATAAACTATATAAGAGTGAGTCCCAAGGGTTTGCCAAAAGCCAAAGGCCAAAGGCTACTCCTTTTTCACCATCTTCTCATGTTGCCAGCAAAACCAGACTCACTTTGATATTTTTAGGCTGCAGATTATGGGGAGAAGCTAATAAGAATAACTTTATGGTAATATGCCTGTCTCTAGTAATAAATATATTCATATGAATATCATTTCTTCAAAGCCACACTTTGAGAATTGATTTTAGTGATGATACCATTTCATAAAAGACTCCTCCTTGGCAGTTACCTTATATTTTTTTTCATTTAATGGTGAGGATTGAGCCTTGGGTCTATTGCATGCTAGGTAAGCATTCTCCCAATGAGCTGTATCTCCATCCTGCTATTTTAAAAAAAAAAAATAATGACTAACTACACGAATCATGCAAATCTTTCTAAAGGCATTCAGTAAGCTCGCTTTTGATTGCTTTATGCTTATAGGAGAACACAGTCCATCATTACAGTCCTGTATTTTCACAGAAACATTTGACAGAACACAGAACAATTCAATATAGCTGAAAGAAAATAACTTTAATAAAGATTGTACACAACAGATGGTAAAGTGTGTATGTCTGTGGGTTACTCTGTGTAATAATTATCAGAAGAGTGTTATTTTAGTGTTCCAAAAGACACTTAGCTTTAAATAGGCATTAATGTATGTTTTTTAGAAGACAACAAGAATTTTTCTCAAAAAAGACATCATTTTCTTTCTTTCTTTTTTATTAGATAATCATTACTTTGGGATTTTATTGGTGTCTCTTATGTACACAGATCAATGTGGTTTTCTATGTGAACACAACCACATGAGCAACACACAGATAATGAAGTAGAGCATACCTAGACACTGAGAAAGTTCTTTATGATCACTATCAGTTATTATCTCTTTCAAAAAGGAACCATTCATTTTAACAATATTAATATAAATTTGAAGCAGTAATTTTTGGACTTTGCATAAATGGAATCATATATTGTGTGAGAAGAGTCTCTGGATCCTGTACTTCAGCATCATGCTTTTTCTGCAATCCCAATTCTTTTGTGAGTAATTAGTTTGCTCTGTTGATTTCTATATGGCATTATGTTACATAAGTGTACCTCAGTTTATCTATGCATTCTACAAAGGAAAGATTTAGGAGATTTCCCAGGGTTTAATATTGTATTATTTTCTAATGAATATAGAAACTCCTGCAAAAGTCAACTCTCAAGTTGAGGCTGGCACATCGCTTAGTGGGTAAGAATGCTTGCTGCCCAAGCATGAATACTTGAGGTCTAATCCACAGCATTCGTGGAAAAAGATAAGTGTGAGCACTTATATTTGTTACCCTAATGATGCCTGAGACAAACACAGAAGGATTGCTGGGCCTTACTGGTTACCAACCTAGTTCTAAGTTAAGTGAAGAGAGCCTGCCTCAAGTAAATACAGCAAAGAGTGACAGAGAAAAACACCTAATGTCCTCCTCTGGCCTATATGTACCCACATGAGCACATGCACCTGTACACATATATACTTCACACACACACACACACACACACACACATGCACGCACACACACATGCACACATGCACACACACACACACAATTTTTGAGAAGTCAAATTGTTGCTTATATAGAATCATGTTTAGCTTTTAAAGATTCATTTCACTGTTTTTAAAGTGTGTGTGTGCATGTGTGCGTGCGTGCATGTGTGTGTGTGTGTGTGTGTGTGTGTACATGTACAAGTGCCTGTGTGGAGGCCAGAGGTATCCAATCCTCTGGAGCTGAAGGTACAGGTGGTTGTGCTGTGTTTGACATAGGTGCTGGAGCTGAACTCAAGTCCTCTGCAGGAGGAATATAAACTCTTAACCACTAAGCCATTTCTCCAGCCTGTATTTGGCTCTTTTTAAATGCATATAACTCAAAAGAAGTTAAAGCAGGATATTGAAAAGATATTTATGCGGACATGTTCATGGCATGATTACTTACAAAATCTGAATGATAAAAGCAACTCATCCACTGAAAGATGAAAGTATAAAGAAACTGTAGTATATACACACAATGGAACAGTCTTCAACTCTGAAAAGAAAGGACATAGTAACACATACTTCAGAGTCATGAAGCTAAAAAAATTAATCAAAGTGAAATAATTCAATAAATCTAAAACACCATATTATCCTGCTGTATTAGCTATACAGACTAGTCAGATTTGTTGAAATACAATATATAATAGCAGTTTCCAAGGTCTATAGACAAAGAGGAATAAGGAAAAATTTTCAAAATGAAGAACTCTATGGGTGAATGCCTAAGACTTGATATGAGTTTAATACCTCTGAGCTAGATGCTTCAAAATGATTATAATATTATATTTTTTATTTTGCCCTAAGTAGAGTTTCTCTAAAAATGCTACTAAACACTTCTCAAAAGTGGTTGTACATATTTACATTTCATCTCTCATATATGCTCTTTTCCATTGTTCCATATTCTCAGGAGGACTGGATAGCACTTATTCATTTAATTTTATCATGATAATTAATGTAGTGGGATTGGGTTATCCTTCCATTTTGTATTTCCCTAATGACTGACAATGCTGAACTCTAATTTTGTACATATATATATATATATATATATATATATATATATATATATATATATCTTTCACATTTTAAGCCCTCCGGACCATAAAATCTTTTGTATCTTTTAAGCCCTCTGGTCCATATTTTGTTGGCTTCTTTTTTCTTGATTTGTAGGAATACTTTATATAGTCCAGATACAAGTCATGTGTCATATTAATGTATAAAGAGAGAACAAACTCCTTAATACAGTCCCTCTGATCTCTATACAAATGCCATGGCACCCATACTCATGCAAACATATTACACACACACACATACACACACACTCACACTAACTAATCAATCAACCAACTATAAATCATAAGTTAATAATTAACTAAATTTGTGATATAATTATAAATTAGTGGCAAGTTAATTTTGGCTAATAAAAATTTAATTAAATAATTAATTGGTTAGCTTTTAAAAGAAAACACTCTAGTGAGATTCATGAACCAGGAGTCAGGAAATAGCTAAGAGCAATGATGAAATGAGGAGGGTTGCTTAATTCATCAGGATAGCTGTAGTGGACAGACTACTCTTGTTGCCTTCTACTTCATTCTTTAACACAAGGTCAGAGCCACAAACTGCTGTCATTGTTTTAGATGGACATAATGTCTCAGCTGCCTTGTCTGATAGAACATCTATGTCCCCAGTACAGTTTCTACCCTTTATGGTTTTGTGTGCCTCCCTTTCTTATTCTATATTGTGTGTGATCTGCAGGAACAGATAGTATGCTATAATACTGGTTGCAAACAGATCTAAAATCTAAACCTTTGTGTCTTCAGCGTAATGTGGGAGAAATTTAACTTCAGTCTGATTCTGGCAGTAACTATTTATCCTTAGTATTTCAGGTTCTGGACATGGAATAACTTGTACATGAACCTCTCCCTGGCTTTCCTCAAGTTAATCCATGCAGACAAATAATTATGATGTCCAAACACTGACCTAGGCCTGAGATTTCTGGGTTTCATCCCCAGCATGAAAGAATAAAGCAAAGCTATGAGATGTCATCTACTTACTTCTTACCCTCATTTTGATGGAGGAGCTATAATCTCTAAATCATAAATCTGTCTCAAGCTCATCTATCCTGTCCATCATTATAGTTTCTGCACTGAAGTTTCCTTAAAAATTGCAGTCTCTGGGATCCTGTAGTTGAAATGCTTCTCGTCCCTTAGCCTAGCATGAACATTTAACCTTCAAATTCCACTTTAGCTTCATTTACAGCTTGTCTAATGTGCTAGGGTTCCAAAATTCTTTGTTCACAACTCTAACGTGACATTAACAACATTCTGCTTTGCTGTGATTACTCACAAGATTTTTTTTTTCTCCCTCACAAAGTTCTATAGCAAAATCCTCATCTTCTTCCTTTCTTTATCCTTGGTACTTAACCTTCTATCATATATACATAATAGAAAGCAAATGCCTACTGAATGGTTAGAAGGAGAAGTGAGGAAAAGCACATGATCTTATACATACTCCAACTCTACCCGTCGATAGCAAGATTATACTGCTACTTTATTTTCATTTCATTTATTACATTCCATGAGTTTGGTCTAAATTGCAAGAAACACATGAAAATCTACCATCTTAAATTTTTAAATTGACAAAACAACGTTATTAGATATATTCACACTGTTCTGTAACTACCCACTATCCATCTATCTCCGGAGCTTTCTATATTGTAAGACAAAGATACTACATCTAGCCAACAATTTCTCATTTTCTCATGCCCACCTCCTGAAACAAACACCATTGCCTTCTGTGTCTTTGAATTTGATTACCATAGGTATTTCACATGCATGGAAACATAGAGACCTTGTCATTTTCTGGCCTTATTAACCTATTTTTTAAACTCCAGAAATGCAACATTACTAAAAGAGTTTCAGAATGCCACAACTTTCAAATAAAAGTTTCTCCTGCCAAGACATCTTCAAGTTTCAGGAATTTCCCTATGGAGCTCCTTATTTGAAGGGATAATGTGCATTTTTTAATGGACACTTTCCAGGCCCCCAGAGAAAAGACAACACAGCAGCTGGCATTGCCTAGGAAAAGAAATTCCAGTTTAGCTATGTAAGCTTTTCACTTATGCTGTTCTGTGGGAAAAAAACAAACAAGTGTCAGGGAAGACAGTAAGCAAAAGTAAAGAAATACCAGAAACGTGATTCCAATCATTCAGGGGAAAATTGTTATGTCACCCTCAAAAATTATTTTGCTAATAAAAAGTTAAAGTTTCTACACAGTTTTCCTCGTTGATGAAGACTGAAAATGAAATTTTTGTAATGTCTGAATTTTCTAAATCTTATGCCTGCATAAAATATCCAAAATGTAAAATTCAAAAATGAATTCAAGCCACAAGCCACTAAATATCAACATCTCTAGTGGCTAATATTGGAAAGTAATCACTTCCTGATGACCTAGAAGTGCTACATAACTTGACCTCCACTGATTTGTTCACAACGTCTGCCACGATCCAGTTCTTTGTTCACTGCTCAGCCCTCAGTGGTGACTGTGAGCTTCAGACTATTTCTCAAACAATTAAATAAATCAGAGTTTAGGAGCATCAGTCTAATGTACACCCTTTCTACAAGTAAACTCTCTAAGAAGGATATCCTGGAATGAACTCTTTTTGATGACATATGATGAAAAGCACTAAACACATAAAACTTTACCCCAGAAAAACAAATGATGACAACAAAATCATAAAGACAGTAAGTGCATTTTCTTGGGTTTGTTTTATTTGTTTGGATTTTTGTTAGATTTTGTTTGTTTGTTTGTTTAGTTAGTTTGGTTGGTTGGTTGGTTGGTTGGTTGGTTAGTTGGTCATTGCTGCACTCCTGGTAGTTGAACCACGGACCTTGTACCTGGTAGAAAAGTACTAAACCACTGAGCTATATTTCCAGCCCTAGAACTTACTTTACTTAATATCATCAGAGCATACTTTTGCATGTCTTGTCAGATCTAAATAAATATATTTTGCTACAGATGTAACAAAAAATTATCCATATGCCTGCTATTCACAATGAAACTCTAAATATCTAGTAGTAACCCTGAATATGAACACTATTTTCACAGGTGTCTAAAACATCTTCATTCTAACTGATTGTTACTCTCTTCTGAAAAATAGATATACCTCAAGAGTAGCTTCACTGTTATTACAATGGCCTAGATAATGACAGGTAAGTTCAGTGGTTTGGAAATGGTATATTTCAACTCAAGAACTACTGAACATAAAGGCCAGAGCTCATTGTACAAAATTGGAAATAGAAAGAACAGGCATCCGAGTGGGAATGTATAACTACGTTAGCAATAATTCCATTAGGCAAAGTGCCTTTCCTACCTTTATTCTGATTTTTTAGTAAAATTAGCACATTTGAATAAAGTAGCATCTGAACGAACATAAAAGGCATTAAAATGCTTCGCATGAAACATTAATATAAATGGTAGGTAACATTAACTAGATGCCTTTCTGCTTCCTCACTATGCTAAACGTTTTATCAAAGTTATCATAATCTCTCAGCAATCTTCACAGTAGGGCCTATTATCTTCATTTTATGATTGAGGTTAGGCAATTTGCCCTGGGCCATATAATTAATAAATAGCAGAGGTGAAAAGTGAGCTTACGATCTGTCATATTTCAAAGCCCATGCTGCCAACTACTGTATTTATTGGCACAGTATCACTTTCACTCTCTCTGTTGCACATGGATTTGTTTAGACAACATTCAGATCGAGCACTGAAATTTAAGCATGAAAAATATACTTGAAAGAAAACAAAAGCCAAGAATGCTGGTATAGATCTGCAGCCCCAGCTACTCTTGAGGCTGAAGCAGAAAAATGGAGGATTAAGACATGAATGGTTACAGACAGAGTGAGTTCAAAGCCATCCTGAACTTAGTAGGAACTTGTTTGATTTTTTTTTTTTTTTTGAAAATTGTTTTCAAGAAAGAAGAGGAAAAAAGGGCCTGGAGATGCAACTTGATAGTGGTCAAACACTTGGCTAGAATATGCAAGACTCTCCATTCAACCTTCAATGACAGAGAGGAAGGAAAACAGAACAGATACCCCTTAAATGTGATTCAACCACAACCTTACTTTTACTTCTGTTTAAAGTGAGCATGGTTTATGTTTTATTTTTTTCTCATTACAAGAAGCACTTTCCTGCTGAAGGTCAAGCGGAAATATTCTAAAAATATCTACTTTAAATAGGTCACACAGAAAAATAGGCATATTGTAATGATAATAGATAAAGTAGTTCTTTCATATTTCTTAAATATGGTTTGATGAAGTACAACTATTTAAAGCACATATCAGGGCTGTTAATACAACCCTACCAGGTATAGTAGCACAAACTTGTAATTCCAGCACTCAGAAGGTATCGGCAAGAGCAAGGTCAGCCAGGCCTCCATAATGAGTCCCAGAACAGCCAGGGCTTCACAGTGAGACAGTATCCCAAAAACAAAAGAAGAGAAATTAGGGACTATCCATATCTTTCAAAATAACTGCTTTAGTTAGCAATGCCACATATACAAATACCTCTCAGCACCTTTCTTCTCATTCAGTCATGAATGGCTTCTGTTAGCTCTGTCACATAATAAGTTCATCAGAAATCTAGCAATTCATCCAGATTTGCTTCATGTTCAGCAAGCAGTTGTATTTATTTAACAACTTTTTGGAAATTACACATTTTTTAATTATAGAAAAAAAGAAAATTTTGGACCTACAATTGTCTTTAATGCATATTAATTTGCTCCAAAATTAGAGAAGTCCTACTCTATCTCCAAGAATCATATATCAGTCTGACTAATCCATTGCCATACCATTGACCACTAGGATTGGGCCCATGAAGAGTGAATAGAAGAAACTATTGCCTTTTCTTCTATGTTTATGTATAGGTCTTATGTAACAAGCTACAAATGGACTTGTTGGCATTTAATTGTTCTGTGATTACTTTCCCTGTAAACTAGTGGCAAGAGAGTATGCTGCCAACATCAACATGCTGCTCCAACCAACAAAATGTGTTGTAGTAAATGACTGCCTTGGATCACAAATGCTAGAACCTAAACTTTCACTTTTACCGCTCAACTTCAGGGTTCGGCTTCCTAAAAGGTGTCTCCTACCCCAAATACTTTCACTGTGTGGTTTTGTTGCAATATTATTCAGAACTTCTGCATGACACTGATTGCTCCCTCTGTGTCCAGTAGTAACAAGGTCCTACAATAGACTGACTACATATCCATCTGTCCTTGTTATTTGATATTATTGCACTTGAGCTGTTCTATCTCAAGATAAAGAGACCACGTTTATGAGCTGACAGAGTGGGGATAATGGAAGTTATATAAATTGCATGTGGATACTAACTGTTAATATTTGTATGTGTATAAATAGTGTGGAAAGGTGAGAGTCAGCATAGATCATGAAAATTGATAGATCACAGAAAGAACAAGAAGCATTAGAGAAATAGGAGATGGCAAAGGGATGTATTTGACATGAAAGCAAAGGAGGGGGGACTGAGAGTAAAAGAGTGCAAGGAAGGAGTGGAAGAAGAGAGGGAGGAAGAGAACAACAAAACAAATTTTGTTTGAAAAGGTCATATGCCACGTATTTGAAATGCTAGTGAATAAACGGTGTTAATGGAGCCCCAAGACTTCCAGAGAGCCTACCTACCAAGACTGAGGCAGGAGGAGACACTTTCTGTATTCAAAGCACCTGACACAAGGTTTTTTTTTTTTTTTTATGTGAACCACACTACAAAGCCAGACTGAAGTGAGGAAAATCCCAATGTCTGTGATCAGGAAGTTGGCAGTGGATGATGTTTTGAGAAGGTTAAAAAGTCTCTACTATCTCCTCCTACAATCAGACAAGATAAGGAAAAGGTGAACAGATTTTTTTTTGTCTCAAGCACATACTTTAGTTATATCCAGGACAAAGCTAGGAGGATGTCTCACCAATACCACAAACAAAAAGGCTTCTGAGTGCACAGGGACTCCATTGTTCACCATTAACCTCTGCTTGGATGCCTGCCGATATTAGCAATATGAATTACAGATGTGTTTTTGTTAAAAACAGAGAGGCCTAGGAGGTAGAGCAAAACAGCAATGCAGAAGAATCAACATGTGTTCCACTACTAAATACTGAAGTTCATGCAGAAAACAAGACACTGAGCAGCCACATTCTATTAAATCTGTGGTTTGGAGTAAGATTTTTATCCCCTGAGCCTTTATCTGTTCTGCAAAAAGATGGATCTCTGCTCAAATGCACTGTTGTAAGAATCAGTTATGGTCCTCTGTGAAAACACTGCAGATAGAGATGTAAGGTGCCTTCATTATTTCTAGAACACAAGAAGTTCTACTCTCAACTCTTTTGAGAATAATAAAAGAAAAGGCATTTCTGATATGTCTTCAATTTCTCCCCCACCCCTTTCCTCACTCAGTATGTTCACACATACACACACACACACACACAGAGAGAGAGAGAGAGAGAGAGACAGAGAGAGAGAGAGAGAGAGAGAGACAGAGAGAGAGAGACAGAGAGAGACAGAGAGAGAGAGACAGAGAGAGAGAGACAGAGAGAGAGAGACAGAGAGATACAGAGAGAAAGACAGAGAGACAGAGACAAAAACAGAGACAGAAAGTAAGATAGAGAGATAGAGACACACACAAAATATGCCTAGGATAGAATTTTAGCTATACATACAAGTCACAATATGCTCAAGTTTGGGTCTAGCCTTCTCTATTTACCTACTGTCTTTTACTTGGCATTCTGTGTTCACACCATGACATGAAAGATAACTCTTTACTCCCTTACCTGGAAAACATGAATGCAAGAAAGAAATATGAAAGTATGTGACTATACTCCCTGGAGAAAGGAACATTTCCATAAAGATATAGGCAGGAAGACATGTAGATCTCTCCCTGGTTTTGTCCGTTACTCTGTTTCTCCCTTCCTGATGCCTTGCATAATCAACATCCATGTAACACCTGGACAGAGGATCCAGAAGGTCCACCTGCACAGTGAATACATTTCTTCTCTCTCCAAAACCGAGAAGCAACTGCAAGTAGCAGAGGCAGTAGTATAAACAAAATTACATTGCATGTACATTACTTATAATTGTGTAAAATATTATTTTTAAATAACCATAATACATATCAAAAACATAGTGTGTTAACAAATGCCATTGAAAATTAAAACTAGTTTGTATCTCTCCTATCTGTATTGTGCATTTTAACATGATATCATAATGTTTTAAGTCACATACATCATTCATGTACCCAGTAGTGTACTGTACAGAAACTAAATGGTCAGTCAGTATTTGGTTGACCCTCTCTTCCACAGAAGAGTGGGCACTACTGTTATAGAGACTGTTCTTACTACTTTGCATTGTAGTTTCTTATATCCTCTGAGGTAGACTACAAAATACTTGCTACCAGAAATCAATTCTAAGTGTGTTGTAGATAAAAAATTTTCTTTGCAATAACTACTTTTTATTTGAAGTTTTCTTCAATTGGTAAGGATAGAGGCAGGTGTGGCTTCATAAACATCAGAACTACAGCACATATACTTATAGCTTTCACATTGGATAGGTGACTTTTTTTATTCTACACTGAACTGTGAATATTACATTAGAAGGATTGAACTGGAATTCTTAGTTCTGTTAAGAGTTGTGTGACTGCAAAATACTGCACAGATTATCTAATTTTGTCTTGAGGAAAACTCTGTGTAGTGCCACAGAGAAACTCATCTCTAGGTCTTCAGCAGGACACCTATTAAAGGTAATGCCTATTTAATATAGTTTTTCACCAATGGAAGTATAAATTGATTTCATAATTATTGGTTGAAGTTGTTCAGGTATAATTACAATGTTGAAGGAAAAAGAAAACTATTTCTGAAATTACTTTGTGTTTTCTGTTTTAGAAATGATTCTAAGAGCAGCCATCATGATTCAGGGAAGAGCCATTTTCAGAAGCACTTAGCTGAATGTAAATATGAAATATATATAATTTTTTTCATTATTTTAACTTAAATTATTTACAATGAGTGGAATTTCATGGGCAAAAGCAAATAAAGAAAACTTCTCTTGGGAAGTTTTTCTGTATATTTCAGTTAGTCTGGACTCCTCTTGAGACAGGGAGGATGAGACTCTAACATACAAAATATTTCTTTTCTTTCAACATTATCAGTGTATTACGCCCTGGGGATGTCAGGTTTAAGTGAGGAGACTGCAATGGGAGGAAGTCAGGAAGGGAAGAGCAGAAAAGTACATTATGATGAATTTAAAAGTTTAGGAGGCTATAAAAAAACAGGATCCCTAATCAAAGATGAATTTCAGATGAATAATGACCACCAATGTGAACGAGTCATCCTGTAGGATTTGAGATATACATATATATATATATATATATATATATATATATATATATCTTAGAGATATATATTATATGTTTCTTAGAGACAGCAAGACAAGAACTCCAGAAAGGAAAACAAAAAATCATTGTAGCTAAGAAGATGATGTGATAATTCCAGAAATAAAAAAAAAAAATCAAAAAATACAATACCAGAAAACAGATACACAAATCTTACTACAGTGTCTATAGTTGTATTGATAGTGATGGGGAGGAATTTATCACAAACTGGCAAGATTAGCCTCCAAGAAACATTTCCTTAATATCTACATTGTTTTGAAGTAAAATCAGAATTGTTAGTATGTTTTACTAGAGCAGAGAGGAACCACTGATCGTTGCTAAGTTCATATATAAGGTGTTGCTGTAGTTTGGATCTGATATGTCCTCAAAAGGTTGCTGTGTTAAAAGCTTGATCACCATTTTTATTGTTAGTAGAAGGTGGTAGAACTTTTAAGATATGGGACCTGGTGGAAGAAAAGTAGGTCAGTGAGGAAGTACCCTTGAAGAAGACATTGCAACACTTTCATATCTTTCTTTGTTTCCCAGCCACTATAAGGTGAACAGCCTCCTGCTGTACATTCACCATACACTCCCCTGTGATATACAGTGTCTTTATAAATCCAAAGCAATGAGGCCAGGTGAGCACTGACTGAAATAACTATCCAAAAAGAAACCCTTCCTGATGTAAGTAGATTGCTCTCAGGTACTTATTACAACAACAGAAACCTTACTAATGCAGGTATTTAAGAAGAATTACATGTGTCTTAGTGAAAGACTTGGATTAAAATACTAATTCCACTACCACACAATATACTTTATGAGATGATGCTATACGATAAAGCAGTAAGAAGTTATGTATCTCTTAAATCCTGGATTCCTTAGTAATCACATTTAATTAGCAATCCTGATGATTATATATGATGCCACACATGAAAGTACCTTCCATAGAGCAGAATACACAATAAATTTCAATGAATCTTAATCACTCCCAATGCCACTTTAAGGGCAGGGAAATAATTGTCTCTTTGTATGTATGTACGCCTTTTGTCTAGACCAAGAAACCCAACTTACAAAAGAGATGGTTACCATGAGAAAAGGAGAAGATATTAAACATGCACGTATACCAGGACAACTATTGAAAGTCAAACCCAAAGAAATAAAGCATAATCCAACATACCTTTTTAGGCAAATAATACATTTGTGAGGGAATGGTGGGAAAATGCATATGTGGACTAGGATCATAATTCTAGGGATGTTCCTAGGAGATATTATATGGGGAAGGAAGGAAGTAAAAGCCTCTGCTAGATAAGGGTTATTTCAGAGCTTGTTTATTCAGGTTTATTGCAGGCCCAATTACCAGTATCTGGCGAGCCAAGGTTATTTTCTGGCCTTGGTATGTTGAAGGACATCCCTCCCAGGAGACTCTTTATAGCTTTCTGCATGGAATCACAAATAGCCAAATACTTTTCTGGAACTTGCATTTCCTCAAGTGATTCTTTTTTAAATAACCAACATACTGATTCGACATATCATGAGATGTATGCTCTTAACTCCTTCCCGACCACATCCTTTCCCCATCCTGGGATGTGAAATGTCTGGAATAAGACATAGCAGAAAGACAATACCCAGCAGAAGTGACTAGATCACATCACACCTCACACTTAGACAGCAAGGTTCTTGATACCAGGATATTGTAAGATGCCAGACTTATAAATCCCAGTATGGAAATTAAAAAAAATATCTCTGCCAAGATGTATGACAACAGAAACCACTCCTTGTAGAACAGGCTGTAGGCTTTTCTCATACTCATAACGAAACTTTTTCTTGCACTTGACAAAATGTCATTCCTTAAAATTGTGGCCACAGGGCTTACTAGCAGAGTTGACGTCTCCGTACTTGGTAAACTCATTCTCCCAAGAGGAAGCCTAGAAGACAGTGCAGGAAGCAACCTAGTTCCCTGGTATCAGGGCTTCTTCTAACACATGAGTCATTGATAAACTATGACTAATAAAGACTTGAACTCACAGTAGACACTGCTTCAAGTGTTTCCTTACACTGAGTATTAATCATCATAGTTCAGGAGATTAGTCTCAAAGTTTTTTTTTTAACTTCACTTCTATTCTTTCCTCCCAGTCCCTCCCTCTTACCTCACCTCCCCCATACCCCTCATTTTTTCCTAAGAGGAGAGGAAGCCACCCATGGACACCAACTGGTCTGGGCTTCTTAACTTACAATAAGACTAGGTGCATCTCCTCCTACTGAGGCAAGACAAGAGAGCCCAATTAGGTGAAAAGGATCCAAAGGCAGACAACAGAGTCAGAGACAGCCCTTGCTCCATTAGTTAGAGGACTCACATGAAGACCAAGCTGCACATCTGTTACACATGTGTAGGGGGCCTAGATCTGTCTCATACATGCTCTGTGGTTGGTGGTTCAGTCTCTGTGAGCCTCTGTGGACACACACTAGTTGATTCTGTAGGTTTTCTTGTGTTCTTGACCCCTCTGGCTCACTCAGTCTCTCTTCAACCCCTCTGACACAGGATCCCGAAGCTCTACTTAATGTTTGGCTGTGGGTCTCTGCATGAGTTACCATCAATTGCTGGATGAAGCCTATAAACACTGAGTGGCTACAGTGTCTATCTTTAACTACTAACATTACCCATGTTATTATACACATGCTGTGTCTACACTGTGCTACGAAAATTACATGATTTGCAGAGGGAGGAGGAAAGGATGGAGGCAGAAGAAGATGGAAGAGGAGAAGTAGGAAGAAAAAGCAAAAGGATAGGAGGCAGGAAGGAAGGTATGGTTTTAAATCATATGCTGTAGTTGTTAAATCCCTAAAATATTATGTGATAGGTCCAGGTATGATTAAGTCCCCAAGTCAGTGGCTTGGATACTAGTTCTAGTAGGAATTCAGGACAGAAAAGATTTTTCAGAGGAGCCTGAGCCTAAACTATAAAGATTTGTCCCTGATATTTCAAGACCGGCTTTCCTCTGAAAATTTGGCTCTCTTAACTATTGGTGCAGTTTCCTGAACCACTGATTTGACATTCACATTGAACATCATTGCTAAGATCATTAATTAGCTATGATGTGGTGTGATTCTCCTCAACTAAACTATGCATTTTTATTTTCCTTCAAGACACTATCATAGTTTTATGTAACTTGTGCTTTAATTGTTTAACTCTACATTAATAAGCCTTCCTTGGGACTTTTCTTGGCTCACAATCAATACCATCCTCTCAGTATTGCTAAAGTTCTATAAACATATAAAAATCTTGCCAATGTATATATTTGGTAGTAAAGTTGTATACCATGGATTTTATAAATTTGTATATTATTTGAAGCATGTTTTCAATTTCTAGCTCTAGTTCATTAAAGAGAGATGTGATTTCTGCACAACACCTTTCCAGACTAAAATGCCAGTTGCTTAGCTGCCATCTTGTGGCAAATGACATTCACTGTTACAAAGAAAGAAAGAAAGAAAGAAAGAAAGAAAGAAAGAAAGAAAGAAAGAAAGAAAGAAAGATTCAATGTTTCACCATATGAATCAGGATTTTCATTTTATCTTTCGCTTAAAGGATAATTCATTATGTTCTTCACAAGTTAGTTGAATGTTTATCAATGTGAGAAGTTAATATTACCCCATTTTCAAACAAACTAGGGAGAAATGGCTCGGTGTGATTATCTCCAGCATTAAAGTCTTAGTACTGTCTACTTCCTTCTGGAGGAACACAAATTAAAGACAATAAAATGAAGTCTACCTTCACATTTCTTCCCTTGAGCTCATTCATTCTTCCTCGTTGATGAAATGCATGCTGAAGTCTTTATTTGTCTACAGAACAGCTTGTCTCTCACTTCTCACATTCTGCTTT
This sequence comes from Arvicanthis niloticus, assembly GCF_011762505.2. Taxonomy (NCBI): domain Eukaryota; kingdom Metazoa; phylum Chordata; class Mammalia; order Rodentia; family Muridae; genus Arvicanthis; species Arvicanthis niloticus. Next base: position 93,840,135 of record NC_047679.1, on the reverse strand, counting down.
CCCTTGCACATGCTTACTTAGTCCAACCTTAAGATTAAGATTCATATTGAGTCTTGAAAGGTAACTCTGGCTGGCAAATGCTTGAAGGGAAATTTCCCTTTGAGAACAGTTCTGTTTGCCTATGTTGCTGTGCAACCAATAAAGGCAGTTCCTGTAAATTTACTATGTACGTATTCTCACTACCTAAGTCTGTATCTCTAATCCTACTTTCCCAATTTACCAGTTCTTTGAACTTCAGCAAGCCACCTAAAATTTTCATGACACCTTCCCTTCAAACTAAAACATGATGAACATAGATACATATGTATTATAGTGTTTGTGAGGATACTCGGTGATTTAACAGGAATTTTTGGTAGTGCTAATCAGAGCATAAGTGTATACACACACAGAGAGAGACAGAGAAACAGAGAGAGAGAGAGAGAGAGAGAGAGGGAAAAAAGCCTTGGGCTAATATAACTTACTATTTGCTATTCTCTTTTTCTCTGTAATGTTGAGTCACCCTCCTGATGTTTGGTTCTCAGTGCTCAATTTTTCTGCCTGTTTATTGAGTCCTTAGTATGTGCTACACATAATCTTAGGTACTGAAACTACAAGAATGAAAAGACAATCTGTTTTGGATATCATGCAGTCCATACACAGAAGGTATTAGATGATAAAAGTTCATCTGTAAATAGCATAATTTTAGAAATTCAAAAGTATCTTGTGATGGTGTTCTGGGGAGACATGAATAAACATCTATTCTCCCCAGAAAGGGCAGTGAGGACAGATTAAATTAATGATAGTACCAAAGTCCTACTTGGTGAACAAGTGAATTCTATTGGAATTACTTAAGAGCAGAAATGACCCAAAAACAGCTAGTTCTATCACCAAGCATGGATGACTGCCCCTGAAAGCTGGAAACCTGGAGCCCACTGCAGAATCTGTAAGACAGTTCAACAGGTTAAAGAGAATCTCTTACAGACAGCTCAGCTGGTATCTGTCTCTTCCAGGCATTTTTTTGCTTGTCTGAAAGTGTCTTTTTTCAGTCCTTCATTTTGCTTATGCATGCTTGAGGAGGAATGGATTTAATGAAGCTGGTTTTGTAGATTTCTTGGAGATCTTGAGTGCCTTATTCCCAGAGTTAATGAGCCTCGTGGAAGTTAAAATGTTTCAATTCCCACTAGAACATTGTCTTAAGGGGTTTCCCTGCAAGAACAGATTTATCTCAAAGGAAATTGGTACACAACATAAAGCAACAGAAATTGTGAGTGCCTATAGACAGAAGTTGAATTTACAAAGGTAGAAGTATTAAAAAGAGGTAGTAGTAGGGCATGAGAGATATTAGGGAATAATAAGATCACATGTCTGTTTTCTTTTTAATGGTCTTGTGTTGTTTCGTTTTAAGAGCAAAAAAAAAAATAATCCTCTGTCCACAGAAGGAATTATAGTTACAAACAGGAACGAATAAAATAGCTACAAGAAACCTAAAGGAAATAATTCAAGACATTGTTAAGAACCCTAAGAACCCCTAATCACAGACCACAGAAATAAATAATAGAAAACTGTGATTACCTCATATTAAGGCATGTCTACACAGCAAAAAGCAATAGAATGAACAACTTGTATAATGAAAGAAAATGTTTGTAATTACTACATCTGACAAGGAATTGAAATTTAGAATATAAGAGCAACTTAAGAACATAAGCTAATACCCACATAGAAGTGAATACATTGCATATTTGTCTTTCTGGGTTGGGATACCTCACTTGATCTTTTTTTCTAGATCATTCACTTGCCTATGAATGTCATGATATCATATTTTTAATTGTTGAAGGTAATTATTTTTTTCAAACCTTATTTTTAATGATAGTTCTTAAACAATTTAACCTCCGTTTTATCCCACTACCCACCAGAGGTACTTGAAAAGAAAGGATATGGGGGAAGTGAACCTGTTTAGAAATGGCAAAATAATAACAGGAGGCAGAGGAAGGGAGGGATATGGAAGGGAGAGGGGAGGGGGAGGGAAAAATGAAGGGACAGGATCAGCTATGGGAAGAGACAGGAGGGTAGTCCAGAGGGCCAGAAGAATTAATAAAAATATGTAGCAATATGGGGGGGTGGGAAATAGGGGAAACCACTAAAAAGTCCCAGATGCTAGGGAAGCAAGAGGTTCCCAGGACCCAACAGGTATGACATTAGCCAAAATACCCAACAAAGGGGAAATAGAGCCTGTAGAGACCACCTCCAGGAGACAGACATGGCCCCCAGTTGAGGGATGGGGCAACCCACCCATCTCAGAATTTTTAACCCAGAATTTTTCCTGTCTAAAGAAATACAGGGACAAATTATGGAGCAAAGACTAAAGGAAAAGCCATCCAAAGACTGCCCCATTGGGATCCTTTCCATCTGCAGACACCAATGCCTTGGGATCCATTCCATCTGCAGACACCAAACCCCAACAGTATTGCTGATTCCAAGAAGTTTCTGCTGACAGGAGCCTAGTATGGCTGTCGTCTGAGAGGCTCTACCAGCACATGACTAATACAGATGCAGACACTCACAGCCAACCATAGGACTGAGCCTGGGGATCCCAATGGAAGAGTTAGGGGAAGGACTGAAGGAGCTGAAGGGAATTACAATGTCATAAAAAAAAAAAAAACAATATCAGCTAACCTGACCCCACCTCCAGAGCTGCCAGGGACTAAATCACCAACCAAAGAGTGTACATGGGTGGGTCCATAGCTCCCACTACCTATCTAGCAGAGGATTGCTTTATCTGGCATCAGTGGAAGGGGAGGCCATTGGTCCTGTGAAGGCTCTTTGCCCCAGTGAAGGGAGATGCTAGAGAGTAAGGCAGGAGTGAGGGAGTGGGTATGGGAACATCCTCTTAGAAGGAAAGGGGAGAGGTTAGAGATGGGGAGTTTGTGAAGGAGAGACCAGGAAGGGAGACCACATTTGAAATGTAAATAAATAAAATAATCAATTAATAAAATAAAATAATTGAAAAAAGTGAAAGAAATGGTTCTTTGGAGAAACTCCAATCTGTGTTATCTGGAAGTCAGCAGTTAAGTTCACAGGAGTCAGCAGCAGCAGCCCAATCCACTCACAAACACGTCACAGAAATACCAGCAGTCCAGTTCAGTAGTGTCAGGTTAGCAGCAGCGATGGCATTACCCAGCAGAGACAGCCAGGCCTCAGCCGAAATCAGCACAAGTCAGCAGGAGGAAACAGCAAGAAGGCCAGGAGATCTCTGCTGTGCCTCTCTCAGTAAAACAAAGAGCAGTGAAGATGCCTGACCAACAAGCATTGCTGTACCAGCAAGCCTAGCTCAGCCTGTCACTGTCCATTGAGTCTTTTTTATACCCTCCAAACAACACGTGTCCTCCATGGGTCTTTTCTCAGCATGCATCTTGCCTCAGAATGTGAATCTGTCTCTGCTGACATCACTCTGTCCATCAGCAAATCAATAAATCTGAGGAAGCTGCAAAATAAATAAATAAATAAATAAATAAATAAATAAATAAATAAAACTGCCGCACCAGAAGCTTTTTGGTGTGCTTCTCTCTATGGAATCCCAACAAATGAATCTCAACTACACAATATAAGGCAAACCAATACATGCATGTCATCATCAAAGAATCCTTCATAATGTGTCCCTTCACATGCTTACTTTAGCAGAATATCCTTTCTCCTGTGTCTGCTTCAGTGAAACATTCTTTCACGAGTCTGCCTTAGCCTTTCACCTGTGTCCACTTCAGAAAAATACTCCTTTACGTGTTTGCTCCAGCAAAAAAAAAAAAAATCCAATACAACTGACTTTCCAAAGACCCCTTAACTTTCCACTTCAATTGAGTAATACTCAACTGTATAAATACACCATGTTTTCTTTATCCATTCTTTGTTTAAGGGACATCCAGGTTGTTTCCAATTTCTGGTTATTATGAATAGAGCAGTAAAGAACATGGTTGAGTAAGTGTCTTTGTAGAAGAATGGAACATCCTTTGGGTATATGCCTAAGAGTGGTATAACTGGATACTGAGGTAGACTGATTCTCATCTTCCTGGTAAACCACCATACTAATTTTCATAATGGCTTTACAAGCTTGCACTCCCACCAGCGATGGGTGAATGTTTCCCTAGCCCCACATTCTCTCCAGCATGGGGTGTCATTGGCTTTATTGATCTTAGCCATTCTGACAGGTGTAAGATGAGTACTCAAAGTAGTTTGAATTCAAATTTCCCTAATGACTAATGATGTTGAACATTTCTGTTTCTCATTTTACTCTATTGAGATTGCTTTATTTCTGTACTTCATTTTAATAGGATCATTTGTTTTCTTAATATCTAGTTTGTTGAGTTTTTTATCTATTTTGAAAATTAGCCTTCCATTAGTTGTATAGTTGAGAAAAAAAACTTTTCTCATTTTGTAGGCAGCTTCCTTTGTCCAACAGCAGAAGCTTCTCAATTTTACGAGGTTCCACTTATTAACTGTCCATTTAATAGCTGTTTATACTAATGATGTTCTTTTCAGAAAGTCTTCTCCTATGCCACCAATGAGTTCAAGGCTGTTCTCCACTCTCTTCTATCAGGTTCAGTTATGTGGTTTTCTGTTGAGGTTTTTCATATCTACTTGGACTTGAGTTTTTTACAGAGTGACAAATATGGATCCATCTTCACTCTTCTACATGCAGACATCCAGTTAGACCAGCACCACTGTTTGAAGATGCTATTTTATTTCCCAGTGTGTGTTTCTGGCATTTTATCAAAAATCAGATGGCCATAGCTATATGAATTCATGTATGGAACTTCACTTCAATTCCATTGATCAACCTGTCTGTTTTTGTGCTGATACCATGGTATTTTATTAATGTAGCTTTGTAGTATAACTTGAAATAGGAGATATGATAACTTCAGCAGTTCTATTATTCAAGATTGTGTTAACTATCCTTTTTGTTTCATATGAAGCTGATAACTGCCCTTTCAAAATCTGTGGATTGTGTTGGAATTTTGATGGAGGTTGCACTAAATCTGTATATTGCTTTTGCTAGGATAGCCATTTCCAGTATGTTAATCCTACCAATCTATGAGCATAACAGAACGTTCCATCTTTTCATAATTTCAACTTATTTCTTCAATGACTTGATATGTTATATTATTTGAGACTATTATGAAAGATGTTGTTTCCCTGATTTCTTTCTCAATCTATTTGTCATTTGTACATAGGAAGGCTACTTTTGTGAGTTAATTTTATATCCAGCTACTTTGCTGAAAGTGTTGATCAGCTATAGGAGTTTCCTGATGGAATTTTAAAGTCACATGTATACTATCATGGCATTGACAACTAAAAATACTTTGACTTCTTCTTTATATTTTATCTCCTTGATCTCGCTTAGTAGTCTTGTTGCTTTAGGTAAGACTTCAAACACTATGTTGAATAGATATGGAAAGAATGAGCAACTTTGTCTTGTGGAATTGCTTTGAATTTTCACTTAATTTGATGTTGTCTCTATGGGCTTGCTAGAAACTGAATTTACTATGTTAAAGTATGTTCTTTGTATCCCTAACCTCTCCAGGACTTTTATCATGAAGGAGAGATGAATACTGTCGAAGGCTTTTCAGCATCTAATGAGATGACCTTGTGAGTTTTGTCTTTCAGTTTGTTTATATCATGGATTATATTTACTGTTTTATGTATGTTGAACATCACTGCATTTCTGAAATGGAGCCTATTTGATCACAGTGAAAGACACTTTTGATGTGTTCTTGGGTTCCATTTGCAAGTATTTTATTGAGTATTTTTACATGTGTGTTCATAAGGAAAGTTAGGTCTTTATGTGGTTTGGATATCTGGGTAACTATGGCCTTGTGAAATGAGTTGGGCACCTTTCTTTATGTTTCTATTTTGCAAGATAATACAAAAAGCATTGGCATAGATTGTTATTTGAAAGTCTAGTAGAATTCTGTCCTAAAAGTATTTGACACTGGGCTTTATAGTTAATTTTTTAATGAAGAAACAAGTATGAGATGACAAGGGTCCTTAACCGATAAAAACTCTGTACATACCTTAAGCTCAATAAAATTTCTATTCATAATGAACTTTTGCCTGTAGTGTTAACACATATCAGATACATAAATAAATGGAATTTGTTGTTATATTTCTGTATATCCAAATGCTGTGTGTTAATCATGTATACTCATGGAATACAGAACATATATACATAGAAAAATATCACAATGAATCAAATTATTTTTACATTTAATGTTAATTAAATTATAAAGATTCTTTTAAATTGAAATATAATCTTACATAAAAGGAATCATGAGAGGTGGCTAGAGTCCTTTACAAATAAGAGCTGCATTTATACCCTTGAATTCCATAAGGTTACTATTCATTATGTAAATGTACCACATTTTCGAATTCGAGTTTCCTCCATTGAGAATTCTTTGTTTAGCTCTGTACCCCATTTTAATAGGGTTATTTACACAATAGAGTATTACTCAGCTATTAAAAATAATGAATTTGAGAAATTCTTAGGTAAATGGATGGAACTAGAAATTATGCTGAGTGAGTTAACCCAATCACAAAAGAACACACATGGTATTTACTCACTGATAAGCGGATGTTAGCCCAAAAGCTTGGAATATCGAAGACTCAACTCACAGACCGCATGAAGCTCATGAAGAAGGAAGACCAAGTGGGGATGCCTCAGTCCTACTTAGAAAGAGTAACAATAATACTCAAGGGAGCAAATATGGAAACAAAATGTGGGACAGAAACTGAAGGAGGGGCCATCTGGAGACCATTCCACCTGGGTATCCATCCCATGTGCAGTCACCTAAGCTAGACACTGATGTGGATGGTTGGAAGTACATGCTGACAAGAACCTGATATAGCTGTTTCCTTAGAGGTCTGCCAGAGATTGACACATTCAGAGGATGATGCTCACAGCTAACCACTGATCTGATCAAGGGTTTCCCAATGGAGAGGTTAGAGAGAAGACTGAAGGAGCTGAAAGGGTTTGTGACCCCATGAGGAGAGCAACAATACCAACCAACCAGAGTATCCCAAGGTCTAAACCACCAGCCTGGGAACACTTAGGGAGGGACCCATGACTCCAGCTACATATGTAGGGGAGGATGACCTTGTCAGGCATAGGTGGGAGAGGAGATTCTTGGTCCCATGAAGGACGAACACCAAGTGGGGGGAATGTGAGGGGAGTAGGTGGGGGCACAGCCTCATAGAAGCATGAGGATGGGGGATGGGATAGGAGATGTCTGGGTGGTGGGGGGAAGTGGGGTAAGGGGATAAAATCTGAAATGTAAATATAATACCCAATTTAAAAAATATTATTATTCATAACAAATTCTCCTTTATCTTTTACCTAATTGTGTTTTCTGTTGATCTCCAACTGAACAACTGAACTTTTTCCAAATGCCTTAACTCTTCTACCACTAAGTTGTAAAATTACTTCTTCCAAACCTTCATCACTGACTCCCATCTTGATTCTCTTCATATACCTCTGCACCATGAGCAGCTCTTACTACACCCCAAATGTGTTAAGTTTCTAGATATATATTTTGAGCACATTCTTCCATAATATTTTCTTTTTTCTGCCATTGATACAGGAGCTAAAAGATGAAACAAAACAGAAATCCATGTGTGTGCTTCAGATTCTGAGAAGAAAACAGTGGAGTCAAAGAAATAGAACTTGCCAGAAATAAAGAAGAAATAATCTCCAAGGAAATACAATGACTGCTGTATAGTAGAACCAAGTTGTTGACAAAGTGAGGGATTAAGTTTTTAAAAAGAAAAAAAAAAAACCCTGCTTCTCGACAAGCATACACAGTATAACCTCAGAGAACACAATATTCAGATCAAGTTGGCAAGCAGCACAAGGAAAAGTGCAGTAGCTAATAACAAGTCTTCAGTCCTAAGAATGTAGCCCAAGTTTACCAGACAAGAATAGCACAGAGTGGCCATCCCCTCTGATGCTGGAACTTACAAATAAGAGTAGTCTTAGAGACAATTTAGAGACACAGTCACATGGGCATGGTAATAAGTAGGAGGGGAAAAAAAAACTAGAATCAAGTATCCTTTCCACTAAATCCCTGTAGCTTGTGTTGCAGGACCACTCATTTGTCCTGATTCAGAAGAAGTATGTGAGATTCAGTTGACAGAAGATGGAAAGCAAAGATTTCAAATACAAAGTTACCCATGAATTGCATGCTTGATGCAAAGAGCAGCTTAAAGCATGGGATCATTAGCTGATCTGTCTCTTCAACAACTGTTCTCCTTGGGAAAGGGCAGAAGTTTTAGATGTAGGGCTATTCTTTAACAACTCAAGTGAAGCAAGAAAATCACTTCTCAGAGGCACTAAACATTTCCCATTTGATAATGTCTTTGGTTTCCACTCATGGAAGCTAATGCCTCCATAGAAAAGAAGAAAAGGGCATGTGTGCACAGGAACTCAAGCAGGTCACAGAACACATTGCTGGCCAAACTGTTAACTACATAATAAAACAGTTCAGAGTAACATTACTGAGAAATTGCATTTTTATGTTCCTATCTTCTCCAACTAAAGAGACTGCGAGTATACTAAAACCAATAAATGCCCTCAAACTAAAAGCAAAGGCAGATGTTTGCTTTCAAAGACACAAATTAATGTTTATACTTACCTCCTCTCAAAGTTCTGTTGCTTCAGTCAAGCAAGAAAAGCTAGTCTTGGCATTAGTGGAGCTTTACAGATTAAGATTAAATGACAAATGTATGTTTAAAATGCATGAGTCACTGAGGTTTTAGACCAAGAAAAATCATTATGTTTTTCAAAAAATAGAATGCTTCCTTTGATCTTTGAGAAAAGGACTAAAATTTACTGTAAAAGGTTGGTTTTGTTTCTTATTACACCTAATCTGAAATCAGTGGAATATCCATATTTATATCCATACCCATAACCATACTCATATACATTAAAGAAAGACATATAGACAGAGACAAAGAGATAGATAGACAGAGAAACAGAGAGAAAGAAAATGCATATATCATTGACATCCTCCATTTCCCTACAGTTGGGGACATTTGGCACAGAAACAGTGAAAGCACAAAGTAGGCTTAAAAAGCTAAATGGCAAATGTCTGCTACATGATTGATGCAGAAATTTGACAACTCTTTCTTTTGATCCTAAGGTCAATGATTTCAAAGATTCGTGGCTTATTAGCTCTTTCTTGAAAAGGCTCATTAAGCATATAAAGGCTGCATCCTTGACTTCAGCAATGTATTTCTTTCTCACTTGTTCTGAAAACACTAGTAAATTGATACTGAAGGCTTCTAGACAGATAACACACATCAATGTAAATTCATTCTGGTCCACACTTACGAACACTGTTAGGAAATCCTATTACCTTCTTCAATTTCTATTCCCCTGAGGCATTCCAAACCTTACCTGCTCTCTTCAGAACACCTAATCAGGGCCACCTACATTGAAGGACCTAAGACAAAATCTAAACTCAAGAGCCACTATTTTAAAAGAAAGAAAAATTTTCTCTCTTTGCAGTCTTTGACTTAACTTACAATTTTCTTCATTTTTTTATCTGTACTTATTCTAGCTGACAATTAAAATGTTATGTTTTTATGACATATAAGATTACAGTTTACTGTACCTATACATTGTAGAATGGCTAAATAAGCCCATTAATACATTCATGACTTTGTATGTTTATTGAGTGGTGAGAGCACTCAAATCTATTCTCATAGCAATCATTGAGTATGTATCAGTAAGTAGAGTCACCGTGAGGTCTTATAGATCTCCTGAATTCATTCCACAGGTTTAAATAAAATATGTCTGCTTTGTCCAACTTCTCACCAAACCTCAGATCATCTGGCTCCTGGCAGCCAGCATTCTACTTTCTACTTCTTTTTTAAATTCCACATACAAAGAAGATCAGGCTATATTTCTCTTCTCACACCTACCTTATTTTACTATGCATAATGTCCTCCAGCTTCATCCACATTGTTGCAAATTAAAGAATTATCGTTTATAAGTCTAAAAAGTTATACACTGTATAAATAGAAATATTTTACTCATCCATATAACCAACCATTGATAGACACTGATTATTTTTCATTTTCATTAAGTTACTTCTATTCTTGTTTCTCTGTTTCATTTCTTAAATGTTGTCAAAATTAACACTTCATTAGGTATATACTTTGCAAATATTTCTCCTACTGACTAGATGCTTTTCTTTGTTATATAGAAGCTATTGAATTTGACACAGCTCCCATTGTCAGATGAAAACTTGTAGGCATTATTTTTCTCCTTTGACCATGTGGTTCCTATGCACATAGCAAATCAAAAACTAAAATGCAGCTCTCACCTTTAAAAGAATAAGAGTTAGTTTATTCTGGAGCCAAATCTTAATGACCATGTACCAGGCACATAGATTTAGGTTACTGCAAATTCCATGTTCCACAGTGGAAACTGTTTTGTGAAGTTTTTATTGTTTTACAGAACAAAAAGGTCATAAATCAATGCAAGTTTAAAATTTATTGTGAGTACATCAGAGAGGCAGGTACGGCAAGAGGGGGAAGCTAATTCTATAGGCCTCAAATGTCAGCTAATAACATTCTTAGTTTGGGGATTGGGGGGAGCTTGTGGTCTGCTAAATTCATAGATGTTAGTTCTGATACAGAGGACAATGAATGGCTATTCAAGAGACTAAAGTTACCTCAAAACTTGCAACATTCCAACATTTCCACATAGCTGCAGTTCAAATCCATCAGTCTCTACAAGCAAGTTTCTTTCCAGGAATTCTCAATAAAAATTCCAGTGATCAAACTCAGACCATCAGGCTTGAGGGTGGGTGCCATTCTCATCAGCCTTTAAGTAATTTTACATAGTATTTTAAAAGTGCAATTCATTATTTTACATATATGTATATATGCATAGATTTCTTCTGCGTTCTTTGTTGAAGAGTGTTCCACTTCCTTGTTACATGTATTTAGGATCTCTATTAAAATGAAGGTCAGTTGTTATGTGTGAGTTTATTTGGGGGTATTTATACTATTGCATTGTTTGACATGTCTCTTTTATGCCACCATTATACTTGTTTGAGCACTATAACTTTGTAATAGGTTTTGAGAGAGGAAAATGTGTGCCCTTTAGCTTGGTCCTTTTTTCTTAGATTCTTTTGGTTACTTAAGGTTATTTGAGATTATATATTGCAGTAGTTTGAATGAAAATGGTACCCATAGCTCCTATGTTTGAATATTTTGTCCCCAGTTGGTGGAACTGTTTGGGAAGGATTGGGTGGGATGGTTTTATTGGACAAAATGTATCTCTGGGGGTAGGTTTTGATGTTTCAAAGATTCCTGTCATCCCCAGTGCTTTTTCTCTACCTCCTACTCAAAAATTAAGATGTGATCTCTCAGATATTCTTGCTGCCATGCCTTTGCTCCACCATAATGAACTTTAAGCCTCTAAAACCATAAGCCTAATTAAATGCTTTCTTTTATAAGTTGCCTTGGTCATGTTATTTTTTACAGCAATAGAAATGTAACCAAGACACATTAATTTTCTAATAATGTTTTCTATTTCTGAAAAATTCACCAATGAGACTTTATAGAGAGTTCCTTGAATTGGATGATTATATTGGGGAAAATGAATGTGAATTTTAAAAACATTAAGACAGCCAACCTATGACAAGACGTATTTTCATTTTTGTGTATTCATCCTTATCAAATTCATTCAGTAATGTATTATACTTGTTAGTGTGCTAATGTTCTTCTTGCTTCTTTGGTTCATTTTATTTCTAGGGCTTTTTTCTTTGTAATGATCATAATAAATGAAGTTGTTTTCTGCATTTCCTATTTAGATTGTTCCTCATTACCCTCAAGTAACAATATTAATTTTAAATGTTGATTTTAAATCCTCTAAGTTTGAGAATCTGCTTATTAGTAATAATGTTTTTATGAAGTCTTTAGAGTTTTCAATATACAAAGCCATGTTATATTCAAAACTTGATAATTTTATTCCCTACTTTCCAATTTGAACAGCTTTTATTTTAGATTTCTTTTTGTTGTATAATTATGTTGATTATTATCATTATTCCAGCACTATGTTGAATGTACACAGCAAAAATTTTATCAGTGCCTTGTACCTGAACTTTGAAGAAAACCTTTCAATTTTCAGCTATAGACTTTTTACATGCAAGTTTTTATGTTTCTGTGTTTCTCATGGTGAGGCATTGTTGAGTTTTGTCAATTTTTTTCTACTGCTCTTGAAATGTTCATATATTTTCTGTATATTCTTATAGTCACTCTGCTACATTGATTTATGTCCATGAGATACAAACCATTGCAATGCTGGGAAAAATGTGATTACATGCTATATCCCTTTTGATGTACTAGTTACTGGCAGCTAGTAAATTAAGATTGCTTGTCTTAGTCTGAGGACTCTTGCATCAGCACTCCCCAGGAATATTGGTATATGAATTACTTTTATTAGTATCTTTACCTGGCCTTGCTATCAATGTTGGCTTTGTGTGAAATGTCAAATAGTCTCTCCATTTCCATTGTGGTGGGCTTATGAGAATGGCCTTCATTTGAGTGTTTGGTTCCCACTGGGTAGAACTGTTTGGGAAGGATTGAGGGATATGGCCTTGTTGGAGGAAGTGTGTCACTGGGAGTGGGTTTGGGGTTTCCAAAGCTTATGCCAGGCAAGCTCTCTTTTCCTGCTCCCTGAAGATCAGGATGCAAAGCACTCAGCCTCATGCCTGCTTACCTGCCACCATGCTTCCTGCCATGATAATCATGAACTAATCCTCTGAAACTGTTAGCAAAGCCCCAATTAAATATTTTTTTCATAAGCATGACCTAAGTCATACTGTCCCTTCACAACAATAGAACAGAAACTAAGACACCGTAGTTTATAAGACTTTGGAAGAGGGGCTAGAGAGATAGCTCAGCAATTAAGAACATTTACTCTCTTGCAGAGGATATGAGTCTTGATCCCAGCTGTACAACCACATGTAACTCCAGCTCCAGAAGGATTCAACACCTTCTGAACTCCTTCACAGGCATGACCTTAGGCCACCCTAATCTAGAGCATCCCTTAAGGAAATTCCTTTCTCAGTTATTCTATTAAGCTGAAAATCAAAATTAACCATCAGAATTTGTTAGCCCATAACAGGCTTGCACACTGCGCAAGTGGATAAATACATCTTGCTTGATCAACCTGTACTGTGGTACACAGGGTATACAGTTAAGACTATGGTTTCTTAGCCACCTGTATAGGATGACCTAGTAGTTAAAGATGCTTGCCTCCAAACCTGATGGCCTAAATTCCAGTTTCATTTGTAGGACCTACTGGTGGAAGGAAGTAACAAAAATTACAAGTTTTTTTCTTTAACCTCCCACACATGCTGTGGCACATTTTTACACACACACAGAGAGAGAGAGAGAGAGAGAGAGAGAGAGAGAGAGAGAGAGAGAGAGAGAGAGAGAATATAGTTAAAACATTGTAAAATAATTTCTGACCTTTTTGACTAAAAAAACAAATTCATTAAAAAATAGAGTAAGTTGAACTCTAGATTATAGATATTTGATAAAAGTTTTCAATTTGTAATTTTTTAGCAAGATGTGCCTGAACTTTTTATCTGAGTGAACATTTATATATTCTTTTCAGTAAACATAGCAACTCAAGAAATCCCTTTGGCTAGTCAATTTTACATTGCAACAAAGAGTGAAGGACAACTTATTTTGTCCCACATTCTTTCCAGTGCCCAATGTTGTCATTGTTTTGGATTTTGTTATTCTTGTCTTTATGAAGTGGTCTTTCACTTCAATTTATACTTATCTAATGAAATAATATTGAACCTTTTTGTTTATGTGCTCTCTGAATATCTTTTCTGGTAAAGTGTCCCCAACATTAGTCCATTTTTGTGACTTTCTAGTTAGAAGTGGCTTTAAGTGTTTGGGAAACTTTTGTTTACATTGTTAGTTCAATTCCTAATGGGATTACTTGGAGTTTTTTGTGAAGTGATTGTTCAATTATGATTGTGTGTGTGTGTGTGTGAGAGAGAGAGAGAGAGAGAGAGAGAGAGAGAGAGAGAGAGAGAGAGAGAGAGAGAGAGAGAATGCATGTGTGTATGTAATGGAAGATGCATGTGTCGCAGACCATGAATAAAAGTCAGAGGACAACTTTCTGGAGTCAGTTTTCTCCTTCTACCTTTACTTCAGTTTGGAGATCAAACTCAGATCAGTAGGTTTATGCTACAAGCACCTTTACCTGATGAGCCATTTTATTCATATAGATTTTTAAATATTCATCACCCATAAGAGGACTAGCTACCAAGCGGTTTCTTTTACCTTATTTATTATCTCATTATTTTGTTGACTATTTCTATTGCTGTACAGAAGCATTTTAGCTTTATGTAATCTTACTTTTTCTAATTTTGTGGGATCTTTTTTAATCAATGAAACTTTTATTTCTTACAGAAGTACAAGGTCAAGCTGCCAGCAGATTCACTGTTTGGTAGCAGTTCACTTCTTAGTTCCTAGATTGATACTTTGCTTGCTTTTGCAATCTTTTAAAAGTAGAATTATATTATTCCTCCTTCTTCCAATTCCTTCCATGCCACCCCTCTCTCCCTCTCAAATTCATGGCCTTTTTGTCTTTATTATTGTGTGTGAGATTTTTCTCTTCTACATTACCATGTCTATTGGTATGACATTGCTCAAGTCTTATTTACACAGCCATATTGTTGAGGCAACTTTTGATTTTTAAAAACTGAGATTTTGGAGTGCTTCTCAGAAGTGCCATGACTATGCCATGCCTTGAAGTATTTCCTAAATGCTTCCTGTAGTGCTTTCAGAGTTGTGGGTGTTGCATTAAGGCCTTTGAGTCATTTTCGGTTGTTTTTTATACAGTGAAAGATGAGGTCAAATTTTAGTCTTCTATATGTGCCTATCATGTTTTACCAGAATCATTTAAGTCTATCCTTGCTCCAGTATATGATTTGCCACCTATTGGCTGTAAATGTGTGTATTTGTTGCTGCTTTAATGCCAGTTCCCTACTGTGGAACAGACCTCAATCAATGGAGTTTTCGTTTTCTTAGTGTTGACTTTAAGACTTTCTTCGTACACTTTACAGCAGTCCTTTATCAGAAGTATCTTTTGCCAGTATTGTCTTTATGTCTGTAGTTTTTTTCATTGCCTTGCCAGTGTACTCTAGAGGATACTTGTTTTTAAAGCAAAACCAGAATATATCTATAAGATAAAATATAATACTATAAGAGAATGTGATCACTAAGTAGGGTGGTGATGGTACATGCCTTTAATCCCAGCACTCAGGTGACAGAGGCAGGTGAACCTTTTTGAGTTCTACGTCAGCCTGGTCTACTGAGTGAGTTCCAGGACAGCCAGAGCTACAGAGAGAAAACTTGTATTGAAAAACAAAAGAGACAAACAAACAAATGCCCTGTTGTTTGAGTTGTTGCTGGTGTGACTGTTGTAGCACATGTGTGTCAGTAGGTGGCAGAGAAGAGAGAGGCTTTGTCTATGCACAGTGCTCTGCCCTGTGAACATCTGAGTGATTAGTAGCCTAACATTCCCTGAAAAAAAAAAAAGCGAGCCTGAAGCAACCACTGGTCTAGTGCCAGGGGGCCTGGATAGGGAGCTAGCCTGAGATGACCACCAGTCCAGTGCCACACAGTCCTGTGGGGACAAACCATGCCCAAGATGAGCCCTTCCCAGAGTCACAGTTCATGAGTAGGTCTTAGTACTCCTGGAACCACTCCAGAGGTGACCCCAAACACTCAGGGACCCCAGGATACACTAAGAGGAGCAAATAAGTGGTGGAGAAATTGAAGAAACTGAGAAACTGAAGGATGTGGGCACAAAGAAGAGAGGCAGAACAGGAGACTGGAGGGTAGAGCTAGCAATGCCACTTGGGACCATGGTGGGGTCCTGGCTTGTGCTATCACTGAGAGCCAAGTTTGGGTTCATGATCTGTTACAATCAAAGTCCAGGAGGGTATCCCTGGTCCGAGCTGCTGCCCAGGGACGTGTTGATATCTGAAGACTGTGCAGAATTTGCCCCACCCCTCACCTAGATATCTTGGGAAACCCATGTCCTGAGGGCATGAAAGCAGAAGAGGTGACCCTGCCTCTAGCCAGCTGCAGTACTCAGGAGAGTGGCCCAACATATTGCAGGAGTTGTGGGTGAGCCTGCCCTGAGAGTATAAACATGGGAGAGCTGGCCCTGTCACTGCTCTCCTGTGCAGTGGCATGGATGAGGAAGAAATACCGTCTTTACCCCTTTCTCCCTTGCCTCTCCCCCCTCACCTCTTTCCCTCACTACCTGTGTCAGGTGGGAGACTTGGCCCTGAGATCATGAGAGCTGGAGAGCTGGAGAGCTGGCTCCGCCCCCTCTTACTGTAGCACTCAGAAAAGCAGCCCCTGCAGTTTACCTAGGCAACATATTATAGCTATCCCTGATGTGGCTGTTTCAGGTGAGCAGAACATGAGCATGAAAGGGCTGGCTCTGCCTCTTGTTTATTGTCTGGTGGCATTGGTGAAGGGAGGTCTCCTCCCCCTCCTTTTTTGCCCTTGCCAGTGACATCCTGAGAGCAGAAGAGTTGTCCCTACCCGTCACCTGCTGCAGCACTCAGGAGAGCAGGACAGGCACTAGGCCTCACTAGTGTGTGGGTGATCCAGAATCAAGGGTGTGAGCATGGGAGAGCTGGCCCCACAACTTGTCTGCATGCAGCAATATAGGCAAGAAAGAGAGACCCTCTCCTACCCTTGAACCACACCACCTGCAGCAGACAGAAGAGTTGTCCCTAGGATCACAAGAGCAGGAGAGCTGGCATTAGCTGCAGTACTCGGGAGAGTGGGCCTTGAACCTCGCCTGGGCAGCACAGAACTAGCCCTGGATATGGGGATTGGTAAGAGCATGAGTGCAGGAGTGCTGGCCCTGCCTCTTGTCTGCTCTTCAGAGTAGCAGAAGCCTGAGGCTTCATACCAGACCAGTGAGTCATTGCAATGAACATTTGCAAGCAAAGAAGTGTGGAGGGAAATGTATACTGTGGGACACACTGTAACACACTACAGCTTCCACAACAGAGATTTTTTTCTCTGTTGCATGCGTGTGGGGGGAGGCTGCAAGGGTGGAGGGCACATATGAGGGGAGGGGGAGATGAGTGGGATTGGGATGTGCTATGTGAAATTCACAAAGAAGCAATAAGAAGCTAAAAAAAAAAAAAAAACAAAATAAATAAATAAATGAAGCATACCGGTATGGTGCACATTTTTTTTGTATTTATTGGGTTAAAGCACAGATAAGGTTATAGCTATACATAACACTTATGTAGAGGAATAATGTGTTGTTCAGAGCTTTCCAGAGGAGGAAATTTATAAAATGATTAATATTCCCCTGAGAGAGAACAGTGAAAGTGTATTGCTGGATGTGTCAGCTGAAAGCAAACTGCTTCTGGTGAGGCTTACCTACAGTGATAGAAGACAACATTTGCAAAATCATTAGCCTCCTGCCACACACCTGAGGAGGTGCTTAATTTATCTCAAACAATGAACCCACATCTTTATAGCACCACAATTCGAGTCATCCCGTGGTTAATTTACAATAAGTGACTCATATTGTCCAAGATCCATCTGTCTTTTGGCACATACACTGAAATAAAAGTTAAATTAGAAGGTGGCAGGAATCAGCACCCTTGCACATTTCATATTCTTCATGGTGGCACTAATCTCTGCAATCACGATAGAAATGCAGTGGCTCCCATACAGAGGCTTTCCATCCTAACAGCCTTTATTCCGTGGATCAGAGAACCAGTGTGAAAACTCTGCCAGCAGCTGAGTATATTTTCTCTAATGATGCATTCTGAATCCGTAACCACAGCATGAGTTCGGGGACTCACGAGTCCACTGTGAGAACTTGACCTCCATAAACTTTAATTTGGATGGTAGATTACACTGAGACTTAAGGGCTTATGAAATTAGTTTCAGTTCAGAGCCAGCATTCAATAGTTTCCAAAAGGTCTGGTTATTTCCCTTTCCTCGATGCAGTTGCCCTGGTAAAAGGCCATAGGTCACTTTAGAGAAGGCTGCAGAAAGACTAATAGTACATACTTTTGTCAATCTAGCGAGATCCTCCCTGTAAAGGACCCATCTCTTCCTTCATTCAAATATTAGATCTAAAATGGTTCCATTTTAGGTTGCTTGGGGGTTGTAGCTGTTTTTTAATGCTTGCAGTAAAGTGAGAATTTGGTAAGACCATCGTGATAGTTACCATAGATTACCTGAATCCAATTACTTTTATCATTGCTTTAACTACACTCTACCATTGGTAATCATGCATGCTCACTTCAATTTTGGCACTTACAAGCTGCCATTTGGTCAAAGCCTTGCTAGGATGTAACTATTTCCATTAAATTTGGATTTCCTGGGTCCGTGGCTTCTGTCTCTATTCGAAGGTCTGAAGTGTCCAGAACAGTGATTACAGGCTTCTAGAAACACAGCATTTCATGGCCTTTTTCCCATTATGAGACTCTTACCATTCTTTCTGGGCCCTCTTTCACAGTATTCCTTGAGTCTCAGAAGGGGTGATAGATTTGTCCTATTGAGGGATGAATATTCAACAGTTGATTATTATTAGGCCACTGAATATCATTGAGTCTTTACTTTGAACACCACTCACTGCAATAAGAAGCTCCTCAGAGAGAGGCTGAAAAGAGCATCAATAGGTGGAAATAGATATGAGTATTTAGAGCACAGTTTGTATAGATATCCATTTAGAAAAATAATAGTAGTAGGTTCCCCCCCCCCCCAAGTTTATGACACCCATAGCCTCCAACTCTTGTCTAGGTTTACAAAACCAGCCATGAGTTCCCTCCTGTAAACCAGACCTCTAATTAGAAAGTGATTGGTTATCCTCATAATAGTCATGTAACTGAAGGCACATCTTGTCTGACCAATCATTATTGTAGCTTGAAGGAGTCCCAGCTGGGTCAGACTGCTGATGACTTGTCTCTCCCATCAGCCTGCATAGCACCTTTTGGCACTATGAAAACTAACCAGTAAGGAGGGAGCATTCAGATCAGTTCAAGCTTGATTTCTCCACGTCTTGTAATCAAAGTATGGGGAGTCCTTAGCAATAGAGTGTTACAATCAAGCTACGATGGACAAACAAGAGCAATATCGATGGCCAGTACTGTCTGAGGAAGCCTCTGGAGTCTTCTTTATTAACATTTGCTAGGGAGACTCCCTGTACTTCATACTGGGATTTTCAAATAATAACCTTTGACTTCTGGGATTCACATTTTCCATCTATGTAGGGCTCCTCGGTTCACACTCTTTTTAGTAGTTTTAGTTACTTTATAAAGTAGTGAGTTTCTACATGGCTTCTTCATGTCTTTAGTTTTGGTTACACTCTACCCTTTACTTCCTTCTCTCCCCAATCCCTGACCAGCTTTCCATCTTACTCATTGTAGGCCATTTTTCAGCCAAACAATAAGACAAACTACCACATTTTGCTCTGATATAGATAGTACAGGGTCTGAAAAACAAAAATTAAAGTTATTCAATTAAAAATAAACTCCCCAAGCTGCACAAATAATCAAGTTTTCGATTAGTGAGTTATGTCAGTAAATTTTGCCTAATACAGTTTTATATTCTTTCTATACCCTTAATCTCAATTTCCATATACTTCTAAATTTCTGCTTGTACAAATTGCAAAACTCAAGTTATGTAATTGTTTTAAGGGGTGGTACACCTTCTCAGGAGTTATACTTTATACCTAACCTTAAGGGGACTGGTGAGATATATGTCTAGTTATACATAGGTCTAGAAACAAACTGGGTAAGGGGGTGTGTGTCCTGAAAAGCCTAAGTATTGTTTTACATGGCATCTGGCTGGCAAAGGGTTTTTGCATTGTCCCCAAACCATGCAAGGTGTATTTTCTGAGATGAAAAGGAAAAAGTGTATACCATTAGAGATGAGAAATTTGCTAAGGCTTGGGAGTAAGGAGGCTACTTTCTCTAACGATAAAGTGCCTTCCGCTAGCAAAAAAAGATCATTAAAATTTCAGTGCTTGAAAGCCACAATTTCTTTATGGTCTTCCTAAATATCTCCATTCCAACCAGTAAGATTCCATCATTTCCCAAGCAGTGCCCTTCCTCTAGCAGCAGTTACACTGCATGGAGAGTAGTTCAGCTTGAATTGTTATCCGTAATGGCATGCCAGGAGATAATGCATAAGAATTTTTGGCAATCTCAGCCCTCAAGCTATACGAAACTATGAACTCTTAGAGGGAACTTTTACAAGTATTTGGCCTTGGAATCTAAATCATTAAATGAATCCCTTTTACCACTTTCTGTCTACACACACAGTAGAAGCCACCAGCCCTACTTGTTATATTCAGTAGTTTACCAGCAGTCTTCAAAACATACATAGTCACAGAGCTCCTTACTTTTGATTGTTTGATCAGGATTATCCATAGCATTTGGTGGACTGTTAGACCTCTCTTTGCTTCTAAAACTTGTCATTAGCATCTTTAAATGTAATCAGCTCAGAACACCAGCTTCCCAACCCAATCAGAAAACTCAAATTTGAAATTCTCTTCCTCCAACACCATCTTTAGTACCAAATTATGTACTAGTTTGCTTTAATGACATTAATAAAATACCCTAGATAAAACAACTTAAATAACAGAAAATTATTTTCTCACAGTTTTGAAGGCCAGAATTGCAAGGTCTTTGCGCCATCACCATATTGTTCTGGTGAAGATTCTCTTTCTAGCTTGCAGATCAGACACCAACCTTCTCATTATTTCCTTACATGAGACCTTCTCTTGGTCCAAGTGGAGGTAAATGGTAGTGGTGGGTACGAGGTAAATTTTCTCTTATAATGCTACCAAACATGGACTACTGGGACCCCAAATTATGATTTATTTTATCCTCAGTTGCTTCCAGACATAAAGTTGCATTGAGCACCAGTGATTCAACATGAATTTGGGTTAGGGACCCAGATAATAGCATACCCCCTAGAGAGGCATTTTTTTTTTCTTTTTCAGAGAGGGGGGGGACTATCATTTCAAAGTTGTTATTTACAAACATTTCAAGCTGTTACAGCATCAAAAATGTATCATAGTGAAGGGTTATATAGTGGGAAATATCACTCCAGTGGAGTCCTTTGATAAACAGGGATTCATTGTTTTTAAGGGAAGGATTTTGACTGAGTCTCAGCTTCGGGGCAGGCTTAAAATGGTTTCAATTTTTCAGGAAAATGGCAGTGTACACACCATTTCCTCTACATGTTAAAATGTTGATCTTGGGTCCATGGGTGTGTGTGATTCCCAAACAGAAGGGAATCACCAACTAGACCTCCCCTAAGAAACTCCAAGTTTTTATTGTGAGCTTCTGTGTTAAGATGGCCCCCACTTCTGTCAATGAAGAAGACACATCAGGGGCTATAGAGATGACTCAGCAGGAAAGAACACTAGCTAGTCTCCCAGGGAACTGGAGTTCAATCTCTAGCACCTACATGGTGGCTCATAACTGTCTATAACTCTAGTCCCAGGGGATCCAACAACATCATCTGTCTTCTGTGGGGACCAGTCATGCAAATGGTGTACAGATAACATGAAGGCAAAATATCGATACACATTTTTTTTCTAGGGCAACATCAACCACGTTACTCTTAACCTGGCATACTTCTGTATTTTGAGGATAATTAAAATTAACTCTGCTTAGAAGAGGTTTCTTAAAGAAAGGAGAAAACTGGTATCTGGTATGATATATCTTTCCAATGAATTTCATCTCTTTCTTACTGGCTCCATGGATTTGCTTAAAGAAATAAGTATTTTGAGCCCACATCAACTATGATATGCATCAGTTGTAAATAAGTGTTTATGTTATAGGAGGAAAAAAAAAAACATTTTTGTTTCTCTTAGATTCTTTTCAGATGTCTCTTGCATATATCACTTCCAAGCTACTTAAGTGGGCAGATGTAGGAATCTATGCCAAACTACAGAGCCATCTAATCTCCTGTGGATTGATTGCTAAAGAATGTAGCAGCAACAACTATATAGATCTAACCAATAAAATTATTGTATTTCCCAGCACTTTCCATCATTGAGCAATGGTAATCAGGTGTGATATCATGGATTGCTTAAAGCCCTGATGCTTTTGGACCATATAGCAGAGAAGAACCAAATGGGGGGAGTTGTCTAGCAAAACAGATAGAAGTACAGGGTCAAAATATTTAAAATATTAAATCACTATTACACAGGTTGATAAATAACATACTTGACATATACTAGATTAAAAGAAAAATGTGCATATATGTAGTATCTTATCTGCAATAATCTTCATCATACTGTTAGTGGAGATTAGATATGTGGCTCATTTTAAATAGTTAAATTTTTCAATAAGTATTGACTGTATAATAAGGAAAATATGCCAATCAGTTCTCATCTTAGAAAGAATTCTCTCATCCTCGAGTGGAGAAATTTCAAAAAGAAAAATATCTCTTCCCAAAGATGCTTTAATAGGTGTGTTTATGCAAGCAAGCTTGTCAATTAAGCTCCAAGGTACTGATGAGGTTTCAGTGATGGCTAGTGCATTTCTGTTAATCTTGCATAAATTACCAGTGCTAATACAGGTTATCTGGAAATCATCAAAATAACTGAATATATTTTAGTTTTCCTACCAATCTTTTCTTCCTCCATTCACCTTGTGTGCTCCTTCATCTTGTCAAGTTTGTTTCCTTTTGTTGAGAAGTGAGGTCTCCAGGTAGTTAGGTACCCATGCCCCAATCACTGTGACACAGAGTCAGACTAGAATAGGCTTGCCTTCACACTTCACGTTGTCTTCTCTGGAAGCAGGACTCAAACAGATTAGGGTTTTTTTTAATGATGCTATTTAATTGACTTGATTTAGGCCAACATGATGTGAAATTAATATTTCTTTCTCATAAAAAATGTATTGTCAGAAAGCTGCAAGAGAGAAACATCTCTGATAACCCTGGGTAATCTATTATCAGAGAAATAAACTTCAAATCAACATATTTGTTCCTTAAAAAAATGTTTGAGACTCCTGCCCTGCTTTATGTATAACACACTGGTTATTCCATGTGACTCTAGGAAGCCTAGGACAAAAGATGGAAGCACTGAAGAACAAGGGAGAGAGCCTTATCAAGGGACCTCCTCAATTTCCTTCTAAGCACAAGCACACCACCTGCCTAGAAACTCCTGACTCAGCCATGTTTTGAATGAAGGT
This sequence comes from Arvicanthis niloticus, assembly GCF_011762505.2. Classification (NCBI taxonomy): domain Eukaryota; kingdom Metazoa; phylum Chordata; class Mammalia; order Rodentia; family Muridae; genus Arvicanthis; species Arvicanthis niloticus. The sequence goes on along the minus strand of NC_047679.1, from coordinate 93,816,868 downwards.
TGAAAGACTACATGTGTGTCTTTCAAATACTTGTTTGGTAGCTGAGGACTGATAGATATATAAGGCACTAAATACTTCTCTAGGCTTTCCCATTTGATCTGTTTTAAAGATCAGTTAGGGCTGATCTGAGCCTCACTTTTTTTTTTAATTTATTACTTTTATTTTTTACAGTTCAGCCTTTGCCCCCCTCCTGGTACTCCCCTCCCACAGTTCCTCATCCATTCCTTCTCCCACTGTCGGCAAGAGGATGTTCCCCCACTAGACCTCCCCCCTCCCTGGAGGCTCAAGTCTCTTGAGGATTAGATGTGTCTTCTCTCACTGAGGACAGACCAGGCAGTCCTCTACTCTGTATGTGTCAAGGGGACCTCGGACCAGCTCATGTATGCTGCCAGCTTGGTGTGTGGACCTCACTTTCTTATTTGTGTCATAATGGAAAATACCTGAGGTCTTGGGAGAATGAGATGGGATAATGCACTTGTCACACAATAGTCCCTTCATAGGGGAAATCTTGATAAATGGCCAAATGAAAAAAGTAAAATTTTTTATATCATCTCAAAAGGTCACCTGACATTTACATCTTCAAGAAGGAAAGAGGGTATTTGTACCCATAAATATACCCTCAGTCAGAATTCACATAGTCCTGCATTATCTGTTCAGTTCACAATTCCAGAATAACTAGGAAAACAATGGCCTTCAGGGTTCACCACTAGCCTCCTATGGAAGCAGAAGGCAGTCTTTATTATTGTTGTTGTTGCTGCTGCTGCTGCTGCTGCTTCTACTGCTTCTGCTGCTGTTGCTTTCTGTTATTATTATTATTATTATTATTATTATTATTATTATTATTATTTCATTTCTGTAAGTGATGTGTTCAGCCTGCATGTATGTCTGTGCACCATGTGCACAACTGGTGCCCATGGAGGCTGAAAGAGGGTGTTAGTCCCCTGGAACTGGAGTTTCAGACCCTTGTGAGCTACCATGTGGGTGCTGATCATTGAACCTGGATCTTCTGGAAGAGCAGCCAGTGCTCTTAACTATGGAGTGACACATCTCTCCAGCCCCTGAAACCAGTCTTTAAAAATTCCAAACAGGATTAAGAGAAGTCCCAGGGGGTGGGAAGGATTTAATAGTTATTTACGATTGTGGCAGAGAAAAATAACATGAACTGAATGTTGACAAGAAATACTCTACATGTGAAAGCCCACATTTCACTGCTGTGCCTGACAGCTTGCTTGGTTGACACCCGAGTTTGTCATTTGAACCCCCAGGAGGTATCAGAATTTATTTCCGACATATGCTTTTCATATGCCTGCTTTATAGTGACCCGAATGAGTAATGATGTAGGCTGCAACTGAGACATATGAATGGGGATTTGCTGGAGGATACTGACTAAGAGAAGGCAGCAGTCTAAACCTGGAGACAGTTAAAAAATAATAAGCACACATGATCTCACAATAATGATTTTATTTTTATGAGATGTGTAAAATTACTTAAAACACAAAGTCATAACTGATTATATATTTAGCTATTTGTTTTTACTAAAAAATAACATGAATACATGAAATCAGGGTTTTCCAAGGAAGGGATATGAGAGGATTCTTCAACCTAAAAAGCCTGGAATCTGACAGAAATGTTAAGTCCCCAGAACTTTGAATCTGCCTCATAGGTCAGCATCGGTCCAGGAAGGTCTTACATGACCTGGTATAATATGGGGCAGGCAGAGAATGGCATTTTGAACTTATGAATTAATATTTATTGTGAAGTTTGAGTAAACTTTAGGTAACTCAGTTTTAAGTACTATATTCCTCTAATGTAAGAAATGCACTTGTGTTAAAAATGAGCTCTGTGGACCTGAGCTTGATTTAAATCACCTTCACAGACTCATACATTCTGGAACTGTGCCCAGAAATGCAGATCCAAACTACTCCCCAGGGGGCCTTTGTTCTGACAAGTTCCGTGTTGGACACCAAACTTGCCATTTTCTAGGTCTGTTTGGTCCCAAGAAGACATCAAACTTCCATTCCGACATAACCTTTTCCTATGCCAGTTTGTAGTTTATTATAAAGTTAAAGAATTAAAGAATCCTCTCTTTTTCAGGGTCAAAGAGATATTTTGGGATGTAGCCCAGAACAAAAGCATGAATAATTAAACTCAAGTCACCATTGACTATATCAAAGCACCATGTTCAAAAGGTTAAAAATGTAAAAAGTGACCTTTATGTAGTGTAATAATACAGTGTTTTGTTGTTGTATTCAAAAATCAGAAGAGAATAGAAAGCTTTAAACAATAGTCAAAATGGATGAAAAGTTTTCAAAGTGTGTATTCAGTTTTGTGGATAATAAAATACTTTTTCATTGCAGTTCTGTTTTGCTAAATAGTGTACTTCTATAACTGCAAGAATGAACTAATACAGAAGTGTGAATTAATCTACATTCTAAATCTACTCAAGTGTGTAGCTGTATAGTAGTAAAAAGCTATACTCAAGTGAAATGGAAAAGGAACACAACTTACAATTTTTTTAAAGGACAAACTATATACCTAGAGACTGAATAAGCCACTACCAACCTGTGGCATATGTAGAAGAATATATCATGCTAAACTTAGTGCTCACCTCTCATTCTATATCATATGGTTGGATAGTGTAAGAAGTTAAATCTGGCCCTTGTTCAAGAGAAAAAAATCTGATGAAAATGGACATAAAACTCCACTAAGAAATGCCAGCATTTTCCAGGGAGAAATCTGAGATGTCAAATCACCACTCATAATTTGTTGTTAATTATAAGTTGAGATAACTCCCCCAGATACTTCTAGATTATAGATATAGCTCACACATGACAGTCTCATGCCAAAAGACCTATCACTATCACTGAAAAAGAAGGCACAATCACTGAAAGCCTGTGGAGTATAAAGAGTCATAGCTACAGTTCAATTCCTGTTCTGGAGGGAGTAAATAAAGATTAGATAAAGCCAAAAAATTTGTATTATACTGGTGCCACTTAAAGAACATTTGTGTGGGCCTCCAAACCAATGGCTAGGCTGATTACATGCATCCCACCGACAGATTTAGGACACAAAGGTGTCCATTTCTCTAAGAGAATTGCCTTTTCGGCAAGACATAGTCTCTCTCTTGCCTTGGAGCCAGGTAATGGGAACTCTAAACGCACTGCGGAGCTTCTGTTGGAAGCGGTTTCCTACAAAACAATACAGGAAGGGATTAACACAGCTGTTGGTGAATCCCAGGAGGATGGCAAAAGGAAGTGCCAGGTCAATGACTGCTATAACTTCACAGCTATTAATGATACCCATCCAGGACAGAGCATCCAAGAAGGTCAGAACATGGAAGGGAAGCCAGCAAATGATGAATGCCAACACAACAGCAGCTGCCATCTTCAGGACTTGGTCACGGGTAATTCTGTTCTTCCCATAGCTATTGGTCTTCAGCAGATGTTTTCTGATTCCAAAGTAACATGTTGCTATGAATATTAAAGGAATAATAAAGCCAAGAATATTTTTCATTAAGGCAATCCCAGCAGACCACTGAGCATATTTCTCCGGTGGGAAAGCCATAATACAAGCATTCACACCTAAGTATTCGATGGTTCTGACATCTCGGAAATAAAATGTTGGCAATGAGGACAGACAAGCCATACACCAAACAAGGGGAACTACATAAGATGCTTGCCAGGGATTCCTTCTCTGAGACAGAAAAGGGTAGATAACCGATTGGTACCTATCAACACTCATGCACGTAATAAAAAAAATGCTTGCAAACATGTTCAGGGTCAGAAAAGAACCAAACACTTTGCACATCACAGGTCCAAAGAGCCAGTCATATCTATAAGAGTAATAGGTTGCCCAGAGAGGGAGGGTAGCCAAAAGGAGTAAGTCAGCCAAGGCCAGATTGAAGATGTAAATGCTGGACACCTTTTTAGGGCCCTTTTGACAACAAAACAGCGAGACCACAACAATATTAACAGCAAAACCAATCACAAAAATCAAGTAGTAGAGAACAGGAATTGCTTCCAAATGCTTATCTGACGGTTTGTGTGAGCAGTTAAAGGCAGACTCATTGGTGCCAGTTGCGTTGAGATTATCAAAAGGAAGGCTGCTGGTGATGTTTCTGCTGGTGGCAGCAAAACTGAAGTTGTCCTTCATATTGACTGTCAGTGAGTCCTAATTCTTACACCTTTGCTGGGGAAGAAAGAGAAGGCTTAATGCACACCCAAAGCCTGAGGGATATTTGAGTCATAAGCATTTTGAAAAATTGCCAAAAGCCAAAATAACGTAAGTGGTTGTAGAAAACAAAACAGCACCATGCCTGGTTGGCATTACTGGCTGGAGTTACTAATACATCTTGAGGGAAAAACCAACATTTCCTCAGTAACATTAGGCTGAAAATTCTGAGCAAAATATTTTGTGTTTCTTTTCTCCCATGTCTTTGAAAAGTCAAGATACAAATTAATAGTTCAAAAGCTAATCAGGTTAGGAGTCATGAGACGAATAAGGAACCCAAAGACAATGTGATACTTCAAAAAAAAAAAAAAAAAAAAAAAACCAAGGCTATTTTTCCATCTGTGTGCTTTCTAGAAATCTCACCGCTGCCTGCTGGTTCATAGAGAAATGCTTTCATGAAGTAACTTATTATATACAAATTGTTACAGCTATGGAAAATATAAGTAACATAAGCCATAGGGAAAAGGGGGCAAGTATACTGAGAGCTGAAAAATATGCAGAAGTGCATAGTATGATAGAGCGTCAGGATTGGGTTTTGATAATTAAAAATCATCTATTTATTTTCCCTTTGCTTTAACAATAACAAGAAGAAATTATAGATATGGATGTATTTCTTAAAGCCTTTACCTAAAAATTTTAATAGTCAATCCCTTTTATCAATATGGATATAAAAATCTCATCTGTTTCATAAGAAACAAATCCATTTTCAGTTTAAATAGAAGATAAAGAAAACAGAAACACCAAACTTGAGTCAGGGGCAGACAGACATGGTTTTGGAGGCTCAATTAAATCAGAATTAGACATTAACGACTAATTATGATAAAGTCTTACCACGTCTTCTTTGCTATCTTTGCAATTTAACAGAATTGAATAGTCATTACTTTCCAGCATTAAAAACAGCATTCAGGTGGGAAGGCTGCTGTTTTCCTTAAACTAGCAACATTACTTTGAAACAAAAGAAAACTAAAGATAAACACACAGAGAGCAAAACTATTACACCAGATCATTTCAAAGTACATACAAGCACATACTCAATTTAAAATGTAACCTTCAGAGAACTTCCTCAGAAACGGCAAACTACCGCTTCTGTCAAAGGCTCATTCTTTTCCACGACCTTCCAAATTAACATGCAAGAATCAAAAATAAATCCCACTAAAGACTTACTAGTTGCCAGTGTTTACGGCAGTTATCATAAATCAGCTTACTCAGCTCCCGCACACACTCCTGTAAGAGAAATAGCAGTTAAAGAATGAAGGCATTCTGCAAAACGCAGTGTTAAAATACAGGAAAAAAGAAAACATTCACACACGCAAACATTTTTATTGCTGTATGTTCCCCTTCCCAAGTCAAGCATGTGTAAATTGTTCTGATTTACCTTAAAATGCAGGCTGAAGAAAGCTTTCAATTCTGAGCTCCCTCCATCGCCAGACTCTGGGATGTAACTGCACCAGACCTCTGCTTTCCTTCTTATATATTCGCTCTGTCCACTGGGGAGCCTTCAACCTACATAATTCTGGAGCTGACTTATGAACACTCGCCAGCTTTCCGGAGGGCTTTTTTTCTGGCTGCAAAACATTAATCTGAAATTCTCAGGTCTCCAATCATAACAGCTCATTCAAATAAATCTCAAACAAAAAAAAATAATAAAGTTTCCACAAATGTGTTAGAGAATTTTAAGCTCTGTGGCTTTCTTTAAGAGAAGAATATAATTTTTAGGAGAATTTTCTTTTTCTGGTTTTTTTTTTTTTGAGCCTGACATTCTAAAATAAGTTAAGAACTAGGAAGACTAGAGAGTTGATTCTAGTAGCAGTCTTTGTTCACAATCATCTTTTACAGCCTTCAGTACATTTAAAATTTTTCACCCTTGTTTATTAAAGAATAGTAGCAATTCTACTTGAGGTCTACAACTTTTCAGTTTTTACCTTGCTTTGAACCATTTTGGGCGTTTGCCCTGTTGCTGGAAGGTTGGGAATAAGAAGGTTAGAATTTTGTTGTGACAAAAAAATGTTTCAACATTTAGTGCCTTTTTTTTTCTCATGGGACTCTGTCACAACTGTAGCTCAAATATACGGCAGACAAGGTACAGAATGATTATGCTGCTATTGTAGATTGCTGTTGTTGCTGCTACTGTTAGGACTGTTTTTCCTTTTCTGTGGAAGAACGATCACCTTCAGATCAGCCAGCAGCAGCAAGAAAAATGCATACAGTCCATAAAAGGTGATGATGCTATATAGTACCAGCTGACAGCAAATACTTAGTGCCTAACACTGTGCTGTGTACTGTGTGCTCAATAGATAAACAGAGAGCACCATAGCAAAAGGACATAAGGAATGGCCTCCGAAGTCCAACCACTTGGCTTCACAAGCTCAGTTCTGCCACATCGCAGTTCTATGAGTGGAGTCACATGACTTTCCTCTTCGCATCTCTGCTGTCTCGTCTGAGAAATGGGGATATTAATTACTCATATCATGAAGTTACTAAAAGTAAAGGAATTATTATATTTAGAGTTCTTAAAATGATGCCTAACACACAGCACATGCCCTTAAAAAGTATTAAAATTATTGTCAATTTACAAATCAGGAAACAAAGGGTGACAGAATTTAAATAAATTCCCTAGGGTCCCCCATCTATTGTGAGGACATGTGAATTTCCACGAAAGTCAACTCTCGCCATGGCTCATATTTTTCAATCTCCACCCTGTTAGCTGATCCTTTTGTGTCATCTTTCACTGAGTAAAGGGGATACATACAGCAATTACAGACAATCATCATTCCTGACAGTTAATAAGCTACTGCAAAAGCACCAAAGAAGAAAGTTTGAGGGATCGCTATGCAAGGCAAAGTGTTCTTAAATGTATTAGCAAAACTGAGATCGGGAAAGAGAAATATGGAATTGTGACATTTTCTGCAGGTAGTGCTGAGAACCAGGTATGCCACAACACCAAAAAGAGATGTGTAATTCCAATGATTCCCGTGGATCCTGTTCTTCAAGGAAGCAGAGCGTGGTGCATTTGGTAGTCCCATAGTGAGCGTTCATGCCTCCCAAGCTGCAAGCAGAGGAATGAATATCTTTGTCCTTAGTACTTAGGTGCATAAGTATGGAGTTCAGTAGAACAAGAGAAGTGTTATGTAACAGAGGGCAAAATTACAAATGTCTCAAGAATCAGCAGACAGTTTATGATATCTGTCCCTCCACTGATATCTCAAGTAAATCCGACAATGCATGAACATATAAAATGAGTAAGTGTTGCTTCACATTGCCTGAAAATTGCAGTATCTCCAAAGCCTTGAGGACACCATTGTAGCACCTCTTTTGATTACATGAATTTGAACATTGGTAAGATGCACCTAATATACACACACACCAGTTTGTAAAATCTCAAAATATTTCTGCCTCATGCTCTAGACAGATCCAGGTAGAAGCTCTGTTTAAATAATGGAAACCTGATGTCTGGGAAACAAAAGACTGGGCACATATGTTTATCAGCAGGAGATTTAAAAGGAGAATGAGTTTCATTCTTTGTTTAATCCTGGTTTGTGCCTTCATTTCAAATGTTTGTTTTTGCCACATACAGGGAATTTTCCAGGCCAGAGCTTCTGAGTGGTCACAATGGGTCAGGTAAGTGCCTGTCCTGGTCTAGTTCAAGCTCCATTTTGTGCCCACTTCCAAAGAAATGATCGTGCAGTGAACTATAAACTTTAGATGGGAAAAAACCCTGCAGGCTGCCCTCCAGGAGACCCAACCTTGAACACTCCTTAGAAGCACAGGACCTTGTCTAGAGCTTTCGGTCTTCATTACAGTAAGTCCTGACATAAATAAACTTTAAAGAGGCACACACTTCCTGTAAGATTAAAAAGAACTTTTCTTTGTTTCTTCATAATTTTAAAATAAAAAATGTTCACTGGCTAAAGAGAAAATTTGTAACTGCAAGGAATTAAGGGGGGAGGAAATAACAATAATATTGACACCACTCAAAGCAAAAGAAGAAAAACTACAGCACATTATTGATTCAGCAATGAACTCCCAGTTAGGCCAACGATGTAAATACACTTGAGAGTCAAATAAATGTCAGTCATGGGAAGCAATACAACACAAGAAAATAACCACTCTCCTGGGGACTGAATAAAGTTTTTTTATTATTATTTTTAACTTAAAGATTGACTTTAAAAGCTTTGGGTCATTTGAATAAATTATGCAGCTCTTAAGAACAAATTAATCTAAGCTAGCAGATTTAATAGTAAATCACATTAATTTTTCTGAGAACCTATTCTTTCCTGTAAGATTACTCAACAGTAAATTTGAAAGGACCAAAGGTTTTTGTTTTAAGATTTATTTATTTTTACTTCATGTATATGAGTGTTTTGCCTTCGTAGATGTAAGAGCACTATGCACATGCAATGCCTGCAGAGGTCAGAAGAGGGCATCAGATGGCCTAGAACTAGTGTTAGCAAATGTTTATCAGCTGCCATGTGGGTACTGGTAGCATAACTGGGGTCTTCTGCATGAGCAACAAGTGCTCCTAACCACTAAACCATCTCTCTAGCCCAAAAACCAGAGTTCAACAATTCTTGGGAGATTTTTTTCTCCAATGATCGAAAGATCCAAAGGTCATGAGAAAAATTAGTTGCCCTTCTCTACCTTCCTCCCTATACAGACTATGCTTCTGAGGAGAAAAAAAAAAGGAATGTATAAAATGTGCTGGCATCTGTGCTCAGTATAGGATTAGAGGAGCTGTTTAGTCTAAATATTTCAGATATTTTCCCTGGTCCCAGGCATCTCTGAGTGCCCACCCAGACTGATATTCCTTCTACTTCTCCCAGATTTAATATACTCTCTCATTCATACACATATACTCAGATACATACTTCATACTAATTCCTTCAATTCATTTGTTCATACTTTAACTGGCACTTTTCCAAACCTGAAAGCAAAGGAGTTAACAGCGTGCTTATAATCAGCATGTCCTTCTTCATGTATCATTTTTGTGCCTCAATTTCATGTCCAACACAATGAAGAATATGGAGAGTATCTTCTGTTTCCTCCCTGTTTTGGGAGGAAACAGAAGATACTCCACTCAAAACTAGATAATGGTTTAAAAAAAAAAAGATTGGTGTCTCATGGCCATAATTCAGAAGTCTGAGGCAGGGGGATTGCTGTGAGTCTGATGTGGACTTGAGTTACACTATGAGTTTTGGATCCGACAAAACAACTTTAAAAAGCTATCACACACGCCGTTTGTATTTTGTTTGCATTTATTTTGGATGCCTTATCCATCAGAACTGATTGCCTCCTCTTGTTATTAGTCTCTTGTAAGAATATATCATAGTTTAATCATTCCCTTCCTTACAGAGGTTCGTTTTATTGTGTTTACACACATATTTTTGAGGAGTTGGTTTCTCAGTGTAGAAATGATAGACCACATAGGGTATTTAGAATGTTAGCAGTTATTATAAGTTACCTTCTGCAGAGAGGTATGGTCTCACTCATTCCATCTGTTAAACCATTTTCAACTTTTCTCACCAGATCTCATTTCTAGCTTGCATTTATTTCTGTGTGAAGGATCATTTCATACATATTTAATAGCTGCTTGTTTCACAGTAAGGCTGTATGTATTAGCGCTTTTATTCTATTGTTCTTCTCAATGTGTTGAAAGTATTTTCCCTTCAGCTGTTACAGTTTCATGGTTTTATACTCAATGTACAATTTTTATCTTTATATATGCTAACCTGGTTTTTAAATGTTTCCATATATCAATAATAATTATAAAATATGCACCCTTTTAAAAACTAGTAGTTAAATTGACTATTTTGAAAAAAAAAAAAAAAAAAAACCACCAGACTAAAGGTAAATTGACAAACATGAGATATTACTTGTTCTGAATCTGCCTAGGCCTCACAGAAAGATTGAGTGAGAGGGCCATTAAAGCAGTTATCAAGGTGAAGACTACGTGACGATATGAATGGATGACTGGTTAATGTGTCCCTGAGACCAGTTGCTTCCAGCTGAATTTAGTGTCAAAATCAGAAGAAAAAGCTCTATTTATCTTCTCCTGAAAGGCACCTGCAGGCCTGAGTGTTAGATTCCAATCAAGATCTCACAGAAGGCACCCTATTTCCATCAAATGACATCTCAGATGCTATATAATTATACTGGTGGCAAAGTAAACTAATTAATTAAAACTGCCTATCTTTTTTGCTTACATTAGCTGAGTTGACATTTTCCATAATCCATTTAGGATAAGACTAAATTGATTAGCTTAACTGTAGTACCCAAATGGCCAATTGATTAAGTTAGCCAAACCAACCAGTTGTTTTGACAATATTTTAACAGCACTGTCAAGTAATAGGGATGATTAAATTTTGTTAGACAGGATCTCTCAAAGTGTAGTGGAACAACAAATCATTATACTTAGTTTGGTCCTTGAGTTTGAGGCCCAGAAAACTTTCTCAGTGTAATGAGACCCTTAGTTTATCCAATAGTATTAAAATTCTCAGAAAGCTGGTACTTTACAGCTAAGTTATTATTTTACAATTGAAATATCCCACTCTCTCAATGACCCTAAGGTCAGCCTGCCAACCAAAAGTGAGTGAATGAATAATGTCCTGTTTCTAAATGTATCTCATTTTTAGAACCAGCATGTGCTGTATTAAATTCTGGAGTTTAAAATAATAGTTTGCTATTTAGTGTTTAGTGTTCAGACTATGCAGTCTGGGAAACCTAGCTACAAATACAGGCATTCTTCGATGAAAAAAATCATACTACACACACACACACACACACACACACACACACACACACACACACACACACCTAACTGAAACAGCTAGCAATGACCTAAACAACACAAGCCTGTAATTCTGGCATGCAGTAGGCTGAAGCAGAAGGATCTCAAATTCAAAGCCTGTCTCATCTACAGAACATTACCCTGAAGCACCCTTTCTATATTTTTTTCACTATCAAGAAGTAAGGAAAAAGCCGGGCGGTGGTGGCGCACACCTTTAATCCCAGCACTTGGGAGGCAGAGGCAGGTGGATTTCTGAGTTCGAGGCCAGCCTGGCTACAGACTGAGTTCCAGGACAGCCAGAGCTACACAGAGAAACCCTGTCTCGAAAAAACAAAACAAAACAAAAAAAAAAAAGGTAAAGGAAATTGGGTGTCTCCGTGTGCTTTCTGTTGTAATAAATGCCATCACAAAAAACCAACATGTAGATAAAAGAAATTATTTCATCATACACTTTAATGTTCTTCACCAACAGAAGTCAAGGCAGGAACCTAGAAAGAAAAACCAAAACAGGGACCAGCGAGGAACTGGAGGAACTCTGAATACTGGCTTGCTCTCCATGGTTTGCTCAGCTACTTTTTTATACAGCCCTGGCCCAACTGCCCAGGGATGGCACCACCCACAGTGGACTAGGTAATTAGCAATTAAACAGTGCTCCACTGTATGCCCACAGACAATCTGATGATACAAGTGATTCTTCAAGGTTCCCTCTTAGAGATGAATCCAGGTTTTAGTCAAAGTTACAGCTGAAGCTAACTTTAGAATCTGCTTTGGTGCCTAGAAAATCATACCAAGCAATCTGGTAACCAGAAGCATCTCTCACCTGAACTCTGGGAAATTTTATACCAATTATCTTCTCATGAATAGCAACAATGAACACCCTAAGCCATTTTCTCAAACAGTTTTGCCTCTTTCAGCTCTGTTGGGCAGCCATACCATTGTGTTCATTCATTATTTTAAATGGTATTGTCATCGATAAAGTTTACCGATATAGTCAAGTTCCTGCTCTATGATACCTACCAGTCATTCAAGCTCTACTCTGGTTGACTAAATGAATCCACAAAGAGGAGAGAGCGATCTCTCACCAAAAAGAGAGAAAAGGCAGCAAAGTAATGTTCTCTCCAAGACAGGCCTTCAGGTCATATAAAATATTGACAAATAAAAAAGTGATTATTTGGCTTTAAAGAGTTTGTTTGCCCCCATCTCTCCTTTAGGCCATTTAGGGATAGAGCTGCACATCTTTGAAAGTGTTTTGTTTAAGGGAACACAAAACAATTTAGGATTAGATGGGAAACAAAGATGAGAAACGTTTGTCGGTAGGTCCTAAGATTTTTTACTCCAAGGAGTAATCTCCAAGGAGATTTTTTTTCTCCAAGGAGTGCAAGAGAAATGTGGGTTCAATAGCATTTGTAAAATCTAGAAGCAAAAGCAGAATTTTTATGCACATAATATGCAACCTAACCATGAATAAAATAACACATATTTAGATCTACAAATTGATTTAAATCTACAAATTGATGGAATTATTTACAATGATCTTGAAACATATTGCTAACTAACACCACTATTTTATACTAGTTTTATTCTGTACTGACTGCATAATTTAAATTGTCCTCTTCAGTTGTTATTTAGTTATTTAGTTTTAACTTGACACATAATTCACATATTATATATTCACCTATTAAAAATATAATTCAAAGGGGCTAACAATCTGGTTCAATGGTTAAAGGCACTGGCTTCCAAGCCTGATGACTTGAGTCTGATCCTCAGAATCTATGCAGGGAAGAAAAGAATTGACTCATGAAAGTTGTTCTCTAAGCTCCACATGTGAGTGGTTACTTACCCCCTGCAACACAACACAACACAACACAACACACACACAAACACAAACACACACAAATGTAATAAAAACTCAATTAAAAATGTAAAATTTAGAGTTCCAACTCTTTGTAGGATCTCTATCCTCACGTGACCCACAGGCGCAGAATCACTGGCTATGGGGTGGGTGATAAAGAAGCAAACCACTATGTCTTGCAGCTTAAGGAAATCTGACACGCCATGAGGAGTGGCTTCCTGAACCTAGAGGGACTGATCCAACTCTTTGATAAGCTTCTGCTAGAAAGGGAGTAGGTGCTGCTCCTGCAGACTATTTGCAATGATCATGTCATGTGGATTATTTATGAGAACCATAAGGAGAATGCTGTGGCTGTGTTGTCATGAGGTGCAAGTGTTGTCCTCTCAAGGGAAAGGGTTACTTTCAAATCTGCTGCTCCAATGCTGTCTCACCATTGTGAGTGACTCTGGGCAGGAGAGTCCATCAGAGTGGATCTAGGCTTCATGACTCTGCCACTGCAAACAAACAACAAGAACAAAAATGGACCAGAACAGCAAGTCAGTGGCAGACTGAGGCAACTGACCCAGTCTATACACTTTCTAGAAAGTGTACAATTAAATGAAGCAACCAAACTACTAAAAAAAGTTCCTAGTAAATCATTTGAGAGATTTTGGGTGCTCCAAGAAGTCCTGAGTCCCTCCTTTAAGAAGATGAGACCCAGTTCCAAGGCATCTGAGATGAGCTTGCAATCACAGCAGTGGTCACTTGAATGAGCAAGAGGTAAATATGGTCTTCTTGGGTATCAGACACTGTGTCCTCAGGAAATAAGAATTTGAGACGTACTCAACAAACAGGATCAAAACGGAGATACCAGGGTGAGTCTTGCAGAGTTCTACTTAGGCCTATTCATTGATGGACCAGTTTTTCTTCTAACAGTCAGGCCCTGGTCTTATTACTAGGCCCCATAGGAAAATAGCTGCTATACCACCACCACACAGTTTCCCTGTACTTGGTCTATGTCTCTTCTAATACACTGAGGACATAAGAAGCTGAGACGTTTCAAGCAGATTATTGTTGCATGGGCCTAGGACTATATTCAGAATGCAGGGAGAACTGGAAGGACACAGATTCTACCATGGACCTTTTCAACAGACCTGAACTCTTACAATGAACTTCTGACAAAGAATGTCTTCTAGAAACAGCAGGACTGGTATACATATGAATTCGTAGAGGCCATGACAAAATAAATGCACAAGACTTTCACAAGTTGACTCAAACAAAATCCCAGCACTGAGAAGGGAAAGTGGGCAGAAAATCCCACTCCTAACTAAGAAGCTATTCACAATTAATAACCATTTGGAAAGGGAATATCATTGAACTCCAGTGAAGTGTCACTGTATATATAAACCACACTCAACACCCCTAACCAGTAGGAAGTAGTCTAAGGATAACATCACACCCTCCTGACCACTGACTTTATTCAGGGATCTCTTCCTTTCCTCTCTATACTTTCTTTTTTCTCTAGTGTTAGGATGTTGAAAGGATGGAAGAAAAAGGGAGGAGAAGGGTGAAAGAAAGAAAAACTCACAAAGTACTCCAAAGACAAGCTACAGGAATCTAAGGGATAGTAATAATAATAATAATAATAATAATAATAATAATAATAATAATAATAATTTATCATAAGATAAAAACAAACAAATTGGAATAGAAAAAGAAGAAATAAAAAATTCCAAATAAAAGGCTCAAGAGACAAATCTAGATCTAGAAAGACACACTCATTCACACATTCAGGAATCTCATAAAACACAACACTAGAAGCTGTAAAATACACATACATGTGTGTATATACATATGTATATATGTATACATGTGTGTATGCAAGACCTTTGTGATTAAAAATATATAATATCATTTGTATATATTATATATGTATATACAATAAAAATAAGCCCTGAGATGGCATTGTAAGACAAGAAACCTCCAAAGATGCCATTGAGTTCCTTTTTTGTTTCTTAAAAGTAGTTTGCTTATGAGACTCCCTTGGAGAAAACTAAATTTTCATTTTCAAATGGTTATGAATAAGATTGTTTCTGGGATATGGAGAGAGGCATGTGTTTACTTTTTTTTTCTGCTCTAGGACTCCATCTGGTGAAGAGCCATGCAGGCCCTGTGTGTGCTGGCTCAGTCTTTGTGCCTTCATATGAGCTTTGCACATGTTGATTTAGAGGACCTTGTTTCCATGGTATCCTCCATCCTCTCTGGCTATTCTCACTCTTTCTGCCTCCTCTTCCACAGAATTCCCTGAGCCCTTCAGGGATTTGATGAAGACATCCCATTTAAAGCTGAGTGTTCATAAAATGTATTTCTTACTCTTTCTAAATGTCTAACTATGTGTCTCTGTATTTGTTCCCATGTGCTGCATGAGAAAGGTTTTTTGAGAAGAAGAGGAAGAGGAAGAAGAAGAAGAAGAAGAAGAAGAAGAAGAAGAAGAAGAAGAAGAAGAAGAAGAAGAAGAAGAAGAAGAGGAGGAGGAGGAGGAGGAGGAAGAAGAGGAGGAGGAGGAGGAGGAGGAGGAGGAGGAGGAGGAGGAGGAGGAGGAGGAGGAAAAGGAAGAAGAAGAGGAGGAGGAGAAAGAGGAAGAGGAGGAGGGGGGAGGAGAGAGAGGGAGAGAGAGAGAGAGAGAATAATATTGGATGGTAGGAAAGTGGGGAGCTCTGGGAGGATTTTGAAGATACGAAAGAACATGATAAAAATATATTGTATGAAAAAAATACACTTCCAGAAACTGAACTACCAAGGGCAAGTAGAGTAGCTAGTGTAGAAAAAAGGACAAAACAAGGCAGAGACTAGAGAAAATTGCACTTCATACTGCTGTACTGTCTCTTTGCTCCAGGTACTTGACTTCTTTTCCACAAGTTGTTTCATGTCCAAGTGGAAGTCATTTCATCTCTTCCCCAAGATGAGAAAGACAGTTTGTTACTGAGTTACTGAGGCTCGTGCAAAGGCTGAGTTCTTAGTACCAAGGATGAGGGGAAGGAAGTTACTTGATAATCTCAAGGTGAATTAAAATGCACATTTCAGTGAGCTTTAGTATTTACAGACTTGTACAACAATCAGTACAGAATAATTCTAGAACACTTTCATCACTTCTAAAAAAAAGTTGATACCCACTAGCAGGAATTCTTACCCAACCCTCCCTGAGTTCTATTCTTTTGTTTTAACTTTAAGTAGTGAGCTGTGAACTGTAAACTTCAAAGGAGATTGCCTAATAGAAAAGGAAACAAATCAATACAAATGAATGATCTTCAAGACACAATGTGGTGTTACTGTTTGCAACACAGCTTTCTCAACTTTCAGTGCCAAAAATCTATGGCTCCATAAATTGCAATAAACTAAGCTATTCGTTGAGTTAATATTTCCTACTGCTAGCATGAATATTACTCCCCTAATGGTATGTATTTCTGTTATTTACTAAACCCTCAGTCAGGTTTCTTTGGCATAAGTGCAAAAAGTAAACTATCTCTAGAGTTGGTTGCATCTTAAGATCCCTCAGAGGTTTTGTATAGAGAAGTCACCTTTCATTTCCGTAAACATGAAACCCCCAGGGAAATGTTCGGGTTTGCTGATGCTGAAGAATGCGAACAAAATGTAGAAGACATTAAACTCCAAGTTGAGAACTTGACAGAGTTCAAAGATACTTTGCATCAACTGTGAGTGATGTCTGCCATGTCTATCTTTTAAGTGAGGAGAAATGTGATAAGTGAAACAGAAAGAGGTTTTTAAACTTCCCTAGGTCTGGAAAGAGAGCTCAGTGGTGAAGAGCACTGGCTGATCTTGCAGAGAGCCTTGGTTTACTTCCCAGCACCCACCTGGCAGCTTACAATCATCTGTAACTCTAGTCCTAGGGGATCAGATGCTTTCTTCTGGCCTTCGTAGGCACTGAGTAAACATGGTTCACAGACATGTGTTCAGGCACTCAGACATATGAACTAAAAATAAGTAAATAAAATCTCAAAAAAATTATTCAAATGACGTGTAATGCAGAAATCAGTAAGTGGCCAAAATGCCAAGAGAATATGTGATGGTAGAGTGCTTGGCCCCAAATAGGACAGACATATCATCTCTCCCACATACCACAAAACATAGAACATATATTCATAGAACATATACAACAGAGATGGTGTGGTGTACATTCAGGAAAAAAAAAAAAAAAAAAAAAAAAAAAAAAAAAAAAAAAAAAAAAAAAAAAAAAAAACCTTCAACACAGAGCCCAGTCATTAAACCCATGAACTCACTGAAGTTGTAGTGGTTATCTACACAAGACACAAACAAGATTGGGCCTATCAATATTTCATCACAAATGGTGGAGGGCCTATGTGGTCTCACCGTTCTCTGAGGGACTATTGGCGGTTAACAATTGATGGGAAAAGGGGTTTACGTATTCAATACAAATTTTAATTTCTGTACAAATCCTTTTGGATTATTAGGACAGTCTTTTAAAGAAATATTAAACAGTCTAATCATAAAATAAGAGAACATGCATATAACAACTTAATCTATACATTCAAAATAAGTTCACTTTTAAGTTTCAGGATTTCTAAAAATTTGGTGTTCCCTTGAATTATTTTCAATCCTAGGGTTTCGATCCAGGGCTTTGTGTGATGCTGCCCAGTTGCATCCCCAGCCTCCTCTTGAAGTTTTGTCAATTGCTCTGGGAATTTTGAGGTAACTCTGTAAGGATAAGAAATAGCACCAGTGTGAACTGTGAACTCCACTGTGTATCCAGCTAGCCAATTGAGTGATACTGCCTATTGTACAAAACAGCAATGCTACAAGGAAGAACACTATAGGGGAAAGAAGAAAAATTTGAACTCATTGCTGCAATGGTTAAATAAAATGGTTAAACAGAATAAATTGTTTTTATGGACCCACATTGTTTGATTTTAACATTGAAATAATTAATGCATGCTTGTGTCATACTGTAATTCATTCTTTAAAGAAGATATGAGGCTGAAGAGGTTGTTCAACACTTACCAGCGCTTACTGCTATTCAGAGCATCTCAGTTCAGCTCCCAGCACCTATATGGCAACTCAGGGCCATCTATAACTCCAGTTCCAGGGAGTCTAATGCCCTTTTCTGGCCTCTGCAAGCACCAGGCATGCATGTAATTTACCAACCTCCATGCAAGTAAAATAACAAACACACACACAATTTTAAATCTAAGTATTTATATATGTGTATGTGTCAGTATATCTGTATATAAAATGACAGGAAAAATGAACCAAAATAATAATCTACTATGTATCTCTGAATAAATTCTGTTTTGTCTTTAGAGCGCCACTTTCCTCTTTTCTCCTTTTCTTCTTACTTCCAATGGATTCTTCTTTCTTGTAAAGTAAATCTTCTGACAACCTAATTGCTTGGTCAATCAGTTAATTATCACTATTCTGAGTTTGTCTTCATGTTCAAGCATAAGAGATAAAGGTGAAAATGCTCTCTCTCTCTCTCTCTCTCTCTCTCTCTCTCTCTCTCTCTCAGAAGCATGCTAGATTAAGAGAAAATTCAGCTTCATGAAAGAAAGCATAAAGCAACATTGACGGAGTTACTGACTTTGCCAGTCATCTGAGCCAAATATGGTCAATACTGGACAAGCCTGCACCCATGTGGGATGCTGTTGACATTATCCACGTCTTTGAAGCCTGAAGTTTGTTCAAGCGTGTGTTCTTTCAACAATCTTATTCTCAAGGCCTACCACATACTAGGTCTTGAATCAAGTGCTGACAAAGTAGAGATAAAATTTTCCCTTTAATATCCATGAGCTTAGAGGGTAATATATTTCAAAGAACAAAATTTTCATAACAACTTCCTTCTCATTTTGCCACCATAAATATGAGAAGATCTTAGGGGTATTATTAGGACAAGAAAGTTAATGGAGAGAAAACAATACAGGGTTCACCTCTGGAGTGTTTTCAACTAGTAAAGGAAAGGAGACTGAAAGCAGACTAGTTCTGAATATGCAGTAGACTCCTGTCTATTGAGAGGCTTGTACCGAGGAAATATCCTACATTATCACTACAGAGCCTCTCTCTCTCTCTCTCTCTCTCTCTCTCTCTCTCTCTCTCTCTCTCTCTCTCTCTCATATTGTTTCCCTTCCTTTCCCTCTCTCAATTTCATCTTTTAACAAGCCTTTGTAACATTTGTCCTTGTAACTGTTTTTGTAGATCTTATAAGGCAGATTAAAATAACAAATGTTTTTTCCACATATTCAAAGTGGGGGTATACCATGGTCATCATTGGTCTCAAGGACCAAGAACCAGACAGTTCAAATGATCAAATAAACAGCACATAGATCATGTTGACGGATCAAGGAAATAATATGAAAATTGAGCTGCATTTCTACGGAGTAGTGGTAAGTAATCTAAAATAAAGTCAAGGAGGCTGGAGAGATGACTCAGCAGTTAAGAGCACCATCTGCTCTTCCAGAGGTCCTGAGTTCAATTCCCAGCAACCACATGGTGGCTCACAACCATCTGTTATAAGATCTGATGCCCTCTTCTGGTGTGTCTGAAAGACAGCAACAGTGTACTCACATAAAATAAGTACATCTTAAAAAAGAAAAGGAAATCAAAATGGATAATAGCTCAAGATACACATTATTCAAAAGAGGACTTTCATGTAAACAACAGATATATGAAAAATATTCAACCACCATCAACCATCAGGAAAAGGGAAATAAAAAACAAGATGAGAGAATACCTTACCACCTCAGTAAGAAATGTGATCATCAGAAAATGGGATCAAGGGTGTTTAACAAAAATGTGAAAAATTGGGAGCCCTCACACACTGTTGGTAGGAATATAGTTTTTGTACAAGCTATTATGGAAAACTATGAATGTTTCTTTGAAAAACAATAAATATAACTACCAAATCCAGTAATTTCACTACTGGATGTATATCCAAAGGAAGTAAAAACAGAATGTCAAAAAGCCCTCTGCACTGGAGTATTCATTCAGTACCATTCAATAGTCAAGAAATGGAAACAAAGTAAAGCGCACCATTCACAATAGTCAAGAATAAAAACAAAGTAAAGTACCCATCAGCTGACAAATGGAAACATAAAATGTGCTACATATTATACCATGAAACACTTTTTCAGTCAGCCAAAAGATTTAATGTCTCATTTGTAATTATATGGATGAACTGGAGATAATTATATTAAATGAAATAAACAAGATGGAGAAGGACAAGAATTGCATGGTTTTGTTAATGTGAAAATCTACAAAGATTGATCTCACAGATGTTTAGAGTAAGAAAGGTGGAAGAGTGAGACAGTGGGGAAACACTGATAAGTGGGCACAAAGGTACAAATAGATTGTACAATAAGTTTTGGTGTGCTGTTACACTGTAATTGTAGATAACAATTATGACTGTACATTTTAAAGACATGCAAAAGAAAGGCTTTCAACATTTTCCTCATAAAGAAGTGATAAATGTTTAAGATGGCTATGTTTAAATCACCTGATTTAAACATTTAAACATGACACAATATAAATTTGCCATCCTGCTGATAACATACACAGAGACAAACACTCAAACACACACACACACACACACGCACACACACACATACAATGTTTGTATTTATCACTTAATATAAATTTTTAAAGTCTTGTAGCTATTTCTTGCATCCCATGGTTAACTGTACCGTGTTCTTTGACATGCTGTCAGTATGGAACTTTAGGTTGCATCTCTTTCAAGCTATTATTTGCAGGCAAAGTTCCAAAGACATCAGAAACTTCTGTGCTCTGAGCTCTAGGGAGAGGGAATTTGGTTATAGTGCTTGTTCCTTTCACAAAATTAGTTCAGTATTCTTATGTGAGGATGTGAATTTTAGAGTATTATACCCCCAAATACAATAATAAAATTAGATTGTAGTTATTCTACTGCTAAATGGTATTGTTAAAAATTGTATATATAATACCAAATAGTATTAAAAAAATTATGAAGTACTTGCCAAAATTTCTAAATGTTCTTATTGAAAAAAATTATTCAACATTCTTTAAGACACAGTCTATGTAAATAATCTTTTGAGACAGGATCTCCTGTATTCCAGGGTGGCTTTACAGTGCCTTTACACTATACAGTTAAGGATCACTTTGAACATTAAAGACATGGGTATGAATTTTGAACTGAAGAGGGAGTGGGAGAAGGAGAAAAGATGGGGTATAATGTGTATGAAAAAGAAGGTATATAAGTTAGAGGTGAAAGAGGCAGAATGGAGATTACTAACAGAAATGTAGAAGAAAAAAATTTTATTGTGTTTTATTGTTTATTTTATTTATTTATATTTCAAATGTTATCCTTCTTCCCAGTTAAACACTCTATCCCCTCCTCCCCATCACCTCTGCTTCTATGAGAGTGTTTCTCCACCCACCCCATCCTGGCACAGCAGGTTAGCATCCCCCTATGCTGGGTCATCGAGCCTTCACAGGACCAAGGGGCTCCCCTCCCATTAATGCCAGATAAGGCCATCCTCTGCTACATATCCAGCTGGAGCCATGGGTACCCCCTGTGTACTCTTTGTTTGGTAGTTTAGTCCCTAGGAGCTCAGAGGTCTGGTTGGTTGATATTGTTGTTCTTCCTATGGGGTTGCAAACCCCTTCAGCTCCTTCAGTCCTTTCTCTAACTCCTTCACTGGGGACCCCATTGGGGACGGCATGCTCAGTCCAATGCTCAAGCAAGCATCTGCCTCTGTATTTGTCAGGCTCTAGCAGAGCCTTTCAGGAGACAGCTATATCAGGTTCCTGTCCAAAAGTGCTTTTTGGCATCAACAATAGCTCCTGGGTTTGGTATCTGCAGATGGGATGGATCTCCAGGTGGAGCAGTCTCTGGATGACCTTTCCTTCTGTCTCTGCTCCACTCTTTGCCCCTGCATTTCTTTTTGACAGGAGCAAGTCTAGATTAATATTTTTGAGAAGTTAGACTACAGAGAACCAAACAACCCTATTTAAAAATGGGTACAGAGCTAAACAAAGAATTTTCAACTGAAGAATATCGAATGGCCATGAAGCACCTAAAGAAATGTTCAACATCCTTAGTCATCAGGGAAATGTAAATCAAAACAACCCTGAGATTCCAGCTCACACCAGTCAGAATGGCTAAGATCAAAAACTCAGGTGACAGCACATGTTGGTGAGGTTGTGGAGAAAGAGGAACACTCCTCCATTGTTGGTGGGATTGCAAGCTGGTACAACCACTCTGGAAATCAGTCTGGTGGTTCCTCAGAAAATTGAACATTGTATTACCTGAGGACCCAGCTATACCACTCCTGAGTATATACCCAAAAGATACTCCAACATATAACAAGGACACATGCTCCAGTATGTTCACAGCAGCCTTATTTATAATAGCCAGAAGCTGGAAAGAACCCAGATATCCATCCGTTAACAGAGGAATGGATACAAAAAATGTGGTACATTTACACAATGGAATACTATTTAGCTATTAAAAACAATGATTTCATGAAATTTGCAGGCAAATGTATGGAACTAGAAAATATCATCCTGAGTGAGGTAACCCAGTCACAAAAGAACACACATGATATCTACTCACTGATAAGTGGATATTAGCACCCAAAAGTTTGAAATACAATTCACAGACCCATATGAAACCCAAGAAGAAGGAAGACCAAAATGTGATGCTTCAGTCTTACTCAGAAGGGGGAGAAAATAACCTTAAGAGGTAGCAGAATGGATCTAGGATGGAGAGAGGAGAGGAAGGAAAAGGGGGGCAGGATTGGGTATGGGAGGAGATTGGGGGGGAGAATTACACAGGGTCAGGAAATGAACAGAGGTGTGTAGCAGTGGGGGATGGGGAACTCGGGGTAGCCACTAGAAAGTCCCAGATGCCAGGGACCCAAGAAGTTACTAAGACATAACAGGGATGACATTAGCCAAAATACCCAACAAAGGGGAGAGAGAACCTGTAGAGACGATATCCAGAGGTTAGGCCCTCGACTGAGAGAAGAAAAGATTTTTATAGGTATAAAAAGTGAGAGTCTTAAAATCTCTAGTGAGGTAGAGGTTAAAACCCCATGATTTAACAATAAATGTACAAAACCTCAAGTAGCTATCTTTTAAAAATAATAATTAGAAAGTGAAATTAAATGAAAAAAATTTGGGGGAAAGAACAAATCAAAAACATAACAGTAAACGAAATAGAACCAAGACATACATCCTAGCTAACGTACAAAGATTATAATAAGCCTGTTTCTGTCTGCACTCTCTGTTTGTTTGTAAGGAGCTGGGGGATCTCTCCAAGATTTCTAGAGCTGTACATAAGTCAGGTTCAGTCCTGGAGAGGATTGCTGTGGATTTCCCTGGGAGGTACTTGAGTTGAATCTAGGCTTCCCTGAGATATAAGCCCAGCTTCGCAGGTGCTGATCTCATTGGGTGAGAGGCCAGGCTAAAGCCTCATATGCTGACCTCATGAGGGGAGGGGAAGGATTGAAGTATCTCATATGTTGACATCAACACCTGGTATATTAGAGTTCAAGTTTTTTAAAAGATAGACATTATAGTTGCCGTATTGTAGTTGTATATACAAATTCAATTGTGTTACTCGAGGTATTAGTAACAGTAACAATGACTGTGTTAACAAGAGGAACAATTTCATAGATATGGCCTATTAGACACTAAAAGGCATGACATATGCATCATTGCATATCATGTAAGCTTTATAATACATATATGAGGTACAAATTTGAATGAGTATCACTTTATAGAAAATTGTCAGTTGGGCCAACATCACTCAGTCAGGTCTACTTGTCTCAAGAAGTGCCATCCTTAATGTCCATGCCTCACCATCTTGGATGAGTTTGGCTGTACCCATTGTCTCTTATGGATATTTTGCTGTGATAATTATCCATTACCATATGCTTTCCATTCCTTTGTTTTAAGACATCAAAGGCTCCTGTGATCTTGACTTGCAAAGATCCCAGAATTACAAATTTCCCTTCAAACTGCTTTAGCCCATTATTTTATTTTTCATAAATACAAACTTTTATTTCCTGTGTCTTAAAATGGTTTTCTGTATGTGTTCTTTCTCAGGAAATGTTCTATGTTAAAACTACAAACCTGTTTTCCTTCTTCTATGGCAATCACTCCTGACACAGAGATTTCTTTTTGGAAACCACAGTAAACACTGACAGCATTGTAGAATTCAGAATATTAAGGAAAGGGATAGGAGGCTTATGCATGAGCAAATTGTTGTATTGGTTCTAAGGATCCACTTTTCTTCATAACAGCAACAGCACAAATACTTTGTGTTAATTTATTTTTAATTCTGTGACACGTTCTTCCTTAATCCTTATAAAAACAAAGTAAAGGGCATAGAAACATCTTGATTTTTATGTGGAAACTGAAACTGAAAAATAATTGAGTGAGCTGGTCAAGGTCTGATGCCCAGTGAACATCATAACTGTGCAGTAAGCATTTTACCCACTGAGCCATCTCCTCCCTCCACCCCTTCCACCCAACCTTAAGTTAGACATTTTGTGCACCACATGTAAAAAGCTGAAAGACCAAGATGGGTTGGATAATGTGTAGCAGGCCTAGAATTTGAAGCCGAATTTTTTTGGACATACAAATCATTGTCTTTTCAATAAATGGAAAGGATAAATGAATACAGAAAGCGCACTGTCTAATAATCAAATATCCATTGAAGCAGGATTCCTTTTATAGTTTTCAACTACATAGTTGAAAGTTACAGACCAAACTGATGATGTTTTACTCTGCAATGATGAGATGAATAACTGCTACACCTTGGAAAAATAACGTGACCTTGCTTAACTCAGTTACTTTACTGGTCATAATTGATATTAGAATGGTAATTCAATAGAAGCAAACAAACAAATGTATGAGGAAAACCACTGTAGCAAAAGATGGAAAATCTGGTCCTGGAGAAATGGCTTGGCAGTTAAAACCATTTGTTGTTCTTGCAGAAGAACCAAGAGAAGTTCCAAGTGCCACAACTAGCTGTCTCACTGATTTTAGAGGTACCTGATGCTCTCTTCTTGATTCCATGGCACCGGGTACATATGTGCTCACATACACACATACAGGCCAAACATGGATCCATATAAATAAATATTAAAAATTAGTTAGAAAATTAACAGTTGTCAATATTACATTATAAATTCAATAAAATAGGACTCCTGATAAACTGTCAGAATTGGTGGAAATGTTTAAATATTTAAATAACATAAACAAAAATTGGGCCTACTAAGCAACCATTTGTAAAGATAAAAGTAAATAAAATTGGACCACTAATTCAAAATGTGTAAGAAAAGACATTCTAGATGAATCAAAAACTAAAATATTAATAGGAGAACACTAAGCAAACACCTTCTTATGTATAAGGCAAATATGTTATCATTCAAAAGACTTAAATTTTTTTGAAATTCTGCATGACAATAAAATACTTAAAGGAAAATAACAGTCTGGATGATAATAGTGGCACATGCATTTAATTCCAGCACTCAAGAGGCAAACAGATGGATCATCATGAATTCGGGGCCAACCTGGGCTACACAGTGAGTTGCAGGCCAAACAAGGCTAAATAGGCCTTGTCTCAGAGAGAGAAAGAGAGAGGGGGAGATTATAATAGATAATAGTAATAATAATAAAATAATACAATAAAAATGGTTTGAAAAAATGAACATAGCTGATGCATATGACAGTTTTCTCCAAGAATAATTATGTGTAAGAATGCCACAGTGAAATCTATTGCATATACAGGCGCTGGAAGGAGGCCCCCGGCACATATGTAGCAAACGTGCAGCTCAGTCTCCATGGCTGCCTTGTCTGACTTCACTGGGAGATAGTGGACCTAATCCTACAGAGACTTGATGTGCCAGGGTAGAGGGAAACACAGGGGTGTTGGGGGCCGACTTTTAGCAGAAAGCGGCTATCAGCTTTGCAGCCATCTTGAGCCATATACCCTGACATGAGACTTGGATTACAATAGCCTACAACAGCTGAGCACACTCTGATAACATCTTGGTTTAGATACCTTGAGATTAAAGGTGCGTGAGATTAAAGGTGTTTGATTTAAGAGTGTGACTTAGAAGTGTAGAGATCAGATTTAGAGACAAGACCTAAGAGCATGATTAAAGGTGTGACTTAGAGGCGTGGCTTAGAAGTAAGACATATAAAAGGCAGAGGCAGACAGTAGAGAATCAGACATTAGGGAGACACAGAAGAGAGAACCAGACACAGCAGAGAGAAGACAGGTAGCAGGCATTTGGAAGAGAACTTGGAAGAAGTAACTTGGAACTTGGAGGGACTAGGAGCCAGGGACTAGGCACTAGGAACTCAAGACTTAGGACTTAGACTGAAGAATAAATGGGATTGAATTACACTCTGTCTGGTCTGCATTCTTTGAGTCCATCCTCACTCTCGCTCTTGCTGAACCCCGACCCTCGGACTGGATTGGCAGCTTGGTCCGGGATACAGTGGCAGCCCAAACAAGGGTCGGCCCGGGCCTCAACATTTTGCTTGGGCCTCGACATTTTTTGGCCACCCCAACGTGGGGCTAGTGTGGACCCCAACACAGGAGGTCCACCTTCTCAGAAGAGAAGGGGATGGAGAAGAGGGAAGCATAATTTAAATATATTTAAACATAATTTAAATCATAAAAGCAAAACAAAAAATCTATTATTTTGTAAACAACATGTTTTAAAATTAGTAAATAATTTGAAAGTACAATTAGTAAAAATAAGTTCTTAACATAAAAAGTCCAAAAATCAGTAATAATAATAACAATATAAAAGAAATGTTAAAAAATAATGTTAAAACAAAACTTGGGGGTGATATAATAAATTCAAAGAAAAAATTTTAAAGTCAATTAAATATAAAATGATCAGATTCACTTCTTATTGGTATACAAATCAAAACTAAAAGAACATACCATTTGTCAGCCACCACATTAATAAAGATCTTTTAAATGTTTAATAATATAATTCATTGATAAAAAGTATTTGGGAATGGTTGCTGAAAGACATTAGTTTTATTACAGAAGCTTTGCTGGGCCATGGGGGTGTGCAACTTTAATTGGAGCAATCAGGAGGCAGAGGCAGGCATATCTCTATGAGCTTGAGGCCAGCCTGGTCTACAGAATGAGATCACAGGACACCCAGAGAGAAACCCTGCCTCAAATAAATAAATTAATGACAATAATAATAATAATTTAATTTTAATAATTTAATTTAATTTAATAATTTAATTTAGCAATCACTTCTACAACCTTTTGCTCTAATCGTTTATCTATCAAGATACCTCAGTGAATATTTAAGAATACACTTTACCTCTGGAAAGGACAAGGAGAAAGAATTCATATTAAAACACAGCACCAGTTTCTGTTCTTAGTAAAAACTAAATTCACATACTTTAACCTGGGGTTTTAACATACAGCCTGACTGACTGGCTTGCAGAAGGGGCCATAGACAGCAACAGCACCTTCTAGTTACCCAGTTCCATTATCAAACGACAGAGCAAACTGAGAAGCATTTATGGAGCTTACAAAGTGGCAGATGCTCAATAAAAGATTAAGAACTGGTTATAGAACTACATAATATGTCAGGAGCTCCCACGTTTGTCCGCATCTCAATAAAGGACTATTAACACAGTTCCTTTAACCCACTAGATTATGCCTACCTTTCCACAACCAAAAGCAGAAAATACATTAAAGATAGTGTGTAAACATCAGAACCAAATTCATATATTGCATTTAGACTGGTGAGATCTGACTAGGAGTTTGTACAGTAGTTAATATGGTAAAAAATAGATGGTCAAGGTAAACATAAAAGAACTTCTGAGAATCAAAAAGACAGAGAGACAAAAATCATAATAGACAAATAGAAAGACCAATAAGGGGAGGAGGGAGGTTGAACGAAGGGAGGTGGGAGAGAGGGAGGTGGGAGAGATGAAAGGAGGAAGGGAAAGAGAGACAGAGAGAATAGATAGAACCTTTTTACAGGGTTATTAGAAGACTGGACATGAGGAAAGAATCTTTGAGTTTGTGGATACCACAACAGAAAATTCCAAAACTGAGAAACAGTGATAAAACAGCCAGGGAACAAAAGAGCAAACATCAAAAAGGGAAAGAAAGAAACAGAAAAGTTAGAGAGATGAAACGGCTCAGCAGTTAAGGTGTTTGTTGCTATCACAGAGGACCCAAGTTTAATTACCAGTACCCACATCAGTTGTCTCAAATTTACCTGTACCTTCACCTCCAGGGGAATCCAATCCCTACTCTGGCTTCCATGCCCACTGTATGCATGGGTATACTTGCACAGACACACAAAGATGCATATGAATAAATAAAAAATAAATATTTTTTTAAAAGAAACACAAGAAATACAGGAAACAGTAAAATATAAGAATTTTCCTAAATTAACGTCAGATCCACAAGGCTCATAGAACATTAAACATAACACATGGCTTCAAACAGTACTACTACAACATTCTACAAACTTTAAAAGATAAAATAAGAAGAAGAAGAATGCAAATTCTTGAAAGATATGGTAAACAGGAAAACTTTAAGATACAAAATAATAATAATAAAAATGCAAATTCTTGAAAGATACAGTAAACAGGAAAACATGCTGCCTATAGAAGAGTTCAAATGAGAAGCCCATCATTTAATCCCAGCACTCAAGCAGTAGAAGCAGGAGAAGGATTGTGACTCTGTGACAGCCTGTGCCCCATAGTGAGGCCCTGTCTCAAAAGCAAACAAAAGGAATTTTTGTCAATCGCTCAGCAAATATGTACCAACACAAAAGTAGTTGAAGAATGGAGACAGAAAAAAAAGTTCATGTAGAATTCTGTATCTTGCAAAACCGTCTTCAAAAACAAATGAGAAGTCTGAGGAAACGGCTTCATTGGTAAAGTGCTTGTCACTTTAACAAACTGAGTGTGACTCCCCAGGGTCCATGTAAAAGTTAGGGATAGATATAGGCTTGCTTTCTTCTAATCCCAGGCCTGACGAGGCAGATGCAGGAATATTCCTAAGATTTGCTATCAGCATTATCTAGCCCCGAGTTCATTGAGGTATGGTGTCTCAACTGATAAAGTGAAGAACAGTTAAGGGAGAAACCCAACATTAATCTTTGCCCACCACATGCACATGCATCCACACATGTGCACACCTCCACACACTCTCAAAAGCAAAGACAATATAAAGGCTTTCACATAGATGCAAAAATGGAAGGAATTTTTGTGGCAGAAGGTTTGCCCTGAGAGAAATGTAGTATTTCAGACAAAAAGAAAATGGTAATGCTTATATCTACAGAAAGAAAGTAAGAGCTGTGGGAAAGAACTAAATGAAAGGTAGGATGGTTATTATTATTATTATTATTATTATTATTATTATTATTATTATCAGATTCAAAGCTTTGTAAAATAATAAAATACATTTGATTATGTTTGTCTATGTATACTTACATTAATGTGAAATGAGTAGCAACAGTGATGGGAGAGGAATTCTGAATGTTTTGTTACTACAGGAAGCCTACATTACTCAAAAGTGCTATAGTGTTCTGTATATGTGGGCCTGGATAGGCAAAAATAATGATGCATGCCTGTAATTTCAGCTTTTGGGAGGCCGAGACAGGTGGATCATGAATTCAAGATGAGCCTGAACTATATATCAACACCCTGTCTCAAAACAAAAATTAATCTGGGTAAATTGTCCAAACATATTTTGAAAAATTTGGAGCAATCACTAAAACCTGGTTGGGTTTTATGTTATTTTATTTTAAAAAGCAATGACAAATGCACTAAGAAAGGTGGGCAAATAACAATTGTATAAAATACCTGAAACCACAAAATCAGAAAAAGAATGGAAAACAAATAGGGAAGGAGGGCCAAGGATATAGTTAAGTAAGAATATGGTAGATATTCTTTCAACTCTGTCAGTATTCATATATCATAATAATACATTCATTTAAGTGTATAACTTAATAGTTCAGGTATGTCACATTAATTCATATTATTTATTTATTTGTTATTGTGGGCTCTCTCTCTTTCTCTCTCTCTCTCTTTCTGTGTGTGTGTGTGTGTGTGTGTGTGTGTGTGTGTGTGTGTGTGATGCATAATGAGTGTATGTGACCACAACATGTGCCACAGTGGTCACATCATGGTCAGAGAACAACTTTGTGGAGTTGTTTTTTTTCTTCAATCTTCCATGGGTTCTGGGGGTCAAATGCAGGTCATCATCAGGCTTGCCATCCTATCAGGACGCAACCGTTTTTGCCTGAGGGGCCATCTCACAGGTCTCACAATAATTTTTTAAATTGCTGTAAAATACACATAAAATTAACTTTACCACATGAAGTAATACATGGTGCTGACAAATCCATGTATTATGTGCATTACGCTGCAAGTCTTTATAGAGAAACACCTTCCAAAGAATTACTACCCCTCTGAAGAAAACTTGCAACAATAACAAACTCTAATGGATAGAAAAAATGCAAGAAAAAACTTTCTAAAGATTATTTTTGGCCTCATTATAATGATTTGTCATGTTGACATGTAAGACACTGCATGAACATGGAAACAATTAATTCTTAATCACATTTAAGATATGACATTCCTTCCTGTTCCCTCCTTTTCACATTAACACCCCAAGTCACCAGTATCAGGATAGTCATCCTGATGAAACCATCAAAATTCTCAGCCCGCACTCCAAACTTTTGTGACTACTAAACTCCAGCAATTCCTAATGGACAACACAATTGCAATTATGTAAAGAGTTCCACGTAGAGAAAATGCATTACAATTAGAGAACTGTCTTGTGCAAGATTTTCCAGGCAACTTGGCCAGTACATTAAACAATGTACCTTTTAAATGGCACTTTCCCAGGAAAGAAAATTAAAACAAAGATGAACAAATATGCAAGCTCTGCACTATGTTACTATAATTTTTGATTGTGTGTTTAGAATATACACACATCCCTGACAGATTAAGGACAAGAAAAACAGCACTGAGGGACTTACATACTTACCCATATGTGGAATATTCCAAACTATGTATCATTTCAACATATTCTGGCAGGTTATCTAACAAGACTGCAACGTTTTTAAAGCAGTCAAACTGCCAAGTCTCAGAGTGTGGGATCCAGATGTGGAAGGTATTTGCAAGTGTGTGTTTTCTTCTAAGCAAATCCAGGATACGTCCACGTTAAAGAATTCCAGCCTCCCAAACCCTAAAGTATACATTAGTAACTGTGACAGCTATGCATTGTTGGTGGCTCTGAAACAAAAATGATCCTATCTCCCACTTGCCGTGGGCCAAAACTTTCTTGGCAGCAAGTCATTTTTAAATACAAGTCAAAAGTCCATGGCATTTCTTTATAAAAACTAGTGGTGGTTAAACTTTTAAATTCTCCAACATGCATACTACACACTCACACAAACACATACACACACAGAGGGGGGAGAGAGGGAAGAGAGAGAGAGAGAGAGAGAGAGAGAGAGAGAGAGAGAGAGAGAGAGAGAGAGAGAGAGAGAGAGAGAGAGAGAGAATCTATTCCTCTAACCTCACTTTTCTCCTTAAGAGAAGCAGAGAGGAACACCCTCAGATTTCAGGGCTAGAAGTAAAAGTTCCCTTCACGTGCTTTTACTTTCCTTTCAGTGTTATACTGAAAGGTAACACTCCAGGGTTACCTTTCAGTCACAAGTTATTCCCTTACTTTGGGCTTCAGTTTCCTAACAAATAAAATGATATAAATTCACTGGGCAACTTCTTGGATCCTGTCTTGTTTGAGCATAGTTAAATAATAATAATAATCATAGAAATATATTTTTACATGAGGAACAGAGATATTGAAAGACCCATTGATAATTCATGTGTCTTAAAAACTGTGTTACAAGAGCTTTTTTTTTGCCCTCTTGCATTTGTTAAGGTGTCTTTCAGGCCTGAGATTCTTTTGGGGGTCTATGCGTTAGTTTGGTAAATTAATAAATACATCAGGGCTTTTATGGAACACTGAGAAAGAGAAGTACACTGGATAAACACTTCAGTCTTTCAATTATGCTACAAAATTTAGATTAAAAAACTAAGACTTTTAGATTTGCAGGGCTAGGCATTAAAATGATTTACTAATGAGAATGTCTTCACATTCCTAAGAATTAGAGCTTTAATGTAAGGTAAGCTAAAATCGCTACCTCTGCTTTATATGAATCGGAATATATATTTATTGATCCCTTTGGAATACATCAGAATGGATCAATTCCTCCTGAACAAGTTGCACCTACACCCTGAAAATAATATAAAGCAGGACATACAACTCATTGTTAGGAAGCATCAGAATTTACAAATCATACTTATTATGATAAGCAGTAAAATAGACTTGAAGAAAGATAACATTCAGATTCCACATCTATCAATTTTTTGTTGTAATATTCTGGATCAAATATCTGACTCATCTGTTTCAAATTTCTAATTAATTCAATCAAGATAATAATACCTCATTCTTAATGCTGAGGTCTCTGAAATATTGAAACAAGTTAAGATAGAATAACTGCTGTAAGAACTAGTCTCTATCTTTCATTTTTGAGATTTTGCAATCTAGTCAGCTGGGGAATGTTTTGTGTATCTCTTCTGATTAGCTATATCCTCAAGTCTAATCCCTTCTGGGCAGTACATGGCTCAGATTGACATTAAGGGAGAAATCCACAAATGTCCATTACACCATTTCTTCCATCTGAGAGGAATGTATGCTATTTCACTTGCAATCAAAATGATGATTCTTGGCTTCCAAGCAATGTAAAATCTCATCGTTTAGAACACAAACAATTATGAAAGAAACCCAAGAATGGACATGGCATTGGTCCTAATGACTCAACAGATCAGCTGTGCCAAAAGAAACCAGATCTGATGCCTAGAACCAAAATTAAAATGTACAGACTGTGTGTGAGAGAGCAGCTGCTGTCCCTTTAGCATCAACTTCTGTTGTGGCAAAAGAGGTGTTTATAGACCTAGACTCTATAGTTTGGTTTAGAAATGTAGATTCATGGTTTTGGAACTTTGGAAAAAAGTAAATGGTGAATCCTGATTATCAGAAGTGTAGACTTTGTCCACAGAGAAGCAGAACCCATCTCAAAAATCTTTTCTATCTCAGAGACAGGAAAACGTCTAAAACTCAATGGAAGAGGCTAAGGTTTATTTCCACGAATAAACATAAGGATAATGAGAGGATTTTAAAGTGACCAAAACACAGAAATTATTCAACAATCTGCCTTTTCTCTCTGTAACACTTTCATAGCTTTATGAAGAGAATGTTAAAGGACTGGCTGCAGGGGTCTTGATGGTTCACAAAGAGGACAGCATCAGTCATATCTACAATTGAGAGCAGTCTGCATGATCTATCACTAGACACTTTTAAGTCTTGGGAGCCCTCGGTGATCAATAACTGTTATAGATTACAGTTGGAGAATTATTAGTATATGAGAATCTATTGGTTCCAGAGCTATACAAAAACATTTTAGCACATTACATAACATTTAGAAACCAACTGTGAAATAGGAAATAGTAAAAATTAGGTGGTACTTACCTTAGAATAAAACTATAAATTTAACATGTCCAAACCCAGCTGACCAGTATTCTTTCAGGTCTCCTCTAAAGACTCAAATTCTCATTTTCCCCCTTGGGTGCTGTTTCCTCCTCCTCTTCCTCTTCCTCCTCCTCCTCTTCTTCCTCTTTTTTATTTTGTGCCCAAAGCTCATTTATACCAGGTTGGCCTCAAACTTCATATTAGGTTGAAGATGACCTTGAACTCTTGATCATTCTGCCTCCACCTCTCAAGTGCTGGGATTATAAGTGTATTTTTTATAGTACCTGGCTTATAATTTCAATATTTAAAAAGGTTTTATTATTATACCATCTCTACTTCTTGTGTTGCTTCTCTTTTTTTACTCCTTAACAAGGAATTCCTAAGACTTGGTTCTTAAACCTCTTTTTTTCTTACCTCATTCACTCAAAAGATTCCATCTATTTTTTATTCTTTAAATTTTTTTTTACAGCATAGTCTTTGTCCCCTTCCCGATCCACCATCTCACTGTTCCACATCCCATACCTCATCCACTTCCATCTCCATGAGGATGTCCCCATCCTCCCCAACCCCACCCCACAAGATCTCCCCAATCCCTGGAGCCTCCAGTCTCTTGAAAGTTAGGTAGATCTTCTCTGACTGAGTCCAGACCCAGTAGTCCTTTGCTATATATGTGTTGAGGGCCTCACATCAGCTGGTGCATGCTGCCTGGTTGGTGGCTCAGTGCCTGAGCAATCTCGGGGTTCCAGGTTAATTGTGACTGCTGATCTTCCTAAAGGGTCACCATCCTCCTCAGGTTCTTCCAGCTTTTCCCTAATTCAACCACAGGGGCTGCAGCTTCTGTCCATTGGTTGGGTGCAAATAATCTGCATCTGACTCTTTCAGTTGCTTGTTGGGTCTTTCTGATGGCAGTCATACTAGGTGCTTTTTGTGAGTGCCCCCATAGCCTCAGTAATATTGTCAGGCCTTGGGGCTTCCACTTGAGCTGGATCCCACTTTGGGCCTGTCTCTGGACCTCCTTTTTCTTAGTCTTTTCTCCATTTTTGTCCCTGCAGTTCTTTTAGACAGGAACAATTATGGGTCAGAGTTTTGACTGTGGGATGGCAAACCCATTCCTCACTTGATGCCCTGTCTTTCTGCTAGACGTGGTCTCTACAAGTTCTCTCTCTCCGCTGTAGGACATTTCATCTAAGGTCCCCTCCCTTTGAGTCCTGAGAGTCTCTCACCTCCCAGGTCTCTGGTACATTCTAGAGGATCCCCCACCTCCTACCTCCTGAGGTTGCCCGTTTCCATTCTTTCTGCTGGCCCTCAGGGCTTCAGTCCTTTTCCCCCACTCAGTACCTGATCATGTTCCCCTCTTCCCCCTCCCTGTCCCCTTTCCCAACTAGATCCCTCCCTCCCCACTCCTATGATTGCTTTCTTCTTCCTCCCAAGTGGGATTGAGTCATCCTTACTTGGGAACCTTTTGCTTGTAAATCTTCTTGAGTTCTGTTAAATTGTCCACCTGTCACTCAAAAGTCACTCATTTAAGACTACATTTTAGCTCTAGCCGTGTTTTTTATTCCCAAAACATGTTTGCCTTTCAATTAATTAACATGGAGTCCAGGAACCAAAACATAACAGACACATACATTGACTAACCTGACCATTCCCCTCATTATAAACACTAATTTCCTACTATTTTCTTTCTTTTTCTTTATTTTGGGTTTTGTTGGTTGGCCTTTTGCTTCTTTTTGAGGATCTGTCTTACACTGTTGCTCACACATGTCTGGAACTCACGATTAA
This sequence comes from Arvicanthis niloticus, assembly GCF_011762505.2. Lineage (NCBI taxonomy): Eukaryota > Metazoa > Chordata > Mammalia > Rodentia > Muridae > Arvicanthis > Arvicanthis niloticus. The sequence goes on along the minus strand of NC_047679.1, from coordinate 93,781,624 downwards.
TCCAAGAATTCACAGTCCTCCTGCTTTAGCTGGTATTGCAGGGGTGCACTACCTCACTTGGCTCAGTTTTATTTTTTTAATTTTAATTTTAATTCTTTAAATTTATTTATTCACTTAACATCCAGATCGCTGTACTCCCTCCCAGTACTCCCTCACATACTTCATCCCCCCCTCCCCTTCCCTTCTCCTCTGAGAGGGTGCCCCTTATGTATCCCCTACCCTAGCACATCAAGTTTCCGCAGGACTAGGCAAATCCTCTCCCACTGAGGCCAAACTAGGCAGCCAAGTTAGAGAGACTTATTCCATAGACAAGAAACAGCTTTGGGGATAGCCGCAACTCCAGTTGTTGAGGGACCCACATGAAAATTGAGCTGCATATGTGCTACATATATTGGGGGTGGGGCTAGGTCCAGTCTGGTTGGTGGTTCAGTATCTGAGATTTCCCCCAAGGATTGATGTTAATTGACTTTGTTTTTCTTCCTGTGGAGTTAGTATCCCCTTCAGGGCCCTGAAATCCTTCCTCCTATACTTCCATAAGAGTCCCTTTGCTCCATCCACTGTTTGGCTGTGGGTCTTGTTGGGGTCCAGGAATCGACTCACATGCCACAAAAAGCACTGATCTCAGTTAGACAGACATACTTTGTTGAGCAGATGCCCCAGGACTGGTCAACCAAAACCTTGGTCCAGATTTAGGAACATGACACCAAGTTAAGATTCTACAGTGTTTTTAAGCCCAAGTTATTTTACCAATCAGGATTTAGGAATAGGAGATTTCTTTAGGAACATGTCTTTGTTGTAAATTTATCCTTTCCCATTGGTTAGAGTATTCAACTATGGCAAGGACTTGCCTTGTCTAATATTTATGTCCTAAATTGTTTACCAGGATGGGACTTGTCTAACTTTTTTTTTTTAATTTACCAACCAGGAGGTCAGTTACCAATGTACATGACTCTTTCTGCCAAGTAGGATGTCAGTTTCCAGGGAGGAGTTGGGAACTTAAACTTTACTAGACCTCTACTCAGATAGTTCCTTATATTGGTACAAGTGTCTCTCCTATGTTGGGGTCTAACCCAAGGGGAGCTTGTACCATAAAAGCTTATATACAGGTGCAGGAAGTGCTATTAGGTGGTTGGTTGTGCTCTTAATTGGTTGGCCACTCCCTCCATCTCTGCTCCATCCCCATCTTTGCATTTCTTATACACAGGATAAATTTGGGGTCAAAACATTTCTCAATCATCTGGGTTTTTTGTTTTTATTTGAGATAGAATTCAAATGCTGGGCAATTGAGCCACTTTATTTAAAATGCATATGGGGACTGGAGAAATGGTACACCAGTTAAGATCAATGTCTCTTCTTCCAGAGGACTGGGATTTGATTCTTAGCACCCATGTGGTGGCTTACAACATTCCATAACACCAGTTCCAGAGGAGCCGATGTCTTCTGGATTCTATGGGTATTGCTCACTTGTGGTGCACAAATGTACATGCAGTCAAACACTCATACATATGAAAATATCTCTTGAAAAACATGGCCTTTTAATTAAGTCAAATTCATCTATTTGTTATAATTGCTTATATCTTAGGTGGCATGCCTAAAAATAGTATGAATCTTCTGATTTGCATTTTAAGGCTGTTTTACTATTCTTTTACTATTGCAATACCATATGCATTTTAGAACCAGCTTGCTACATCTTTATAAACAAGTCACCTAAATGGCTGCAGATTAAATTTAAGAATAGTGTGATTGCCTGATACGCACAAGGCAATGGTAAATCTACATCAGCAGGAAAAAATATGATTACTGCCAGATGTGTTGGTGGACACCTGTAGTCTAGCTTCTGTATCAGGAAGCAGAAGGATCAGGAGTTCACAACAGGACCAATGCCAACCTAGGCTATGTGAGACCTAGCTTCAAAAAAAAAAAAAACCCTGAAGAGTAGAACATAAAATAAAACATCTTAGCTGAGATTAAGAGTTATTAATATGTTTTTAATATAATTTTATTGCCATATTGTCCCTTTCTGTGATAAGTGATTTTAATCTCAAAACAATATGATTGGGGGAGGGAGTTTCTTTGTTCTTCTCAGTGTGATGAAATTACTGCTAGTTTTGTGGCACATGCCTGCTATCCTAGCACATGGGAGATGGAGGCAGGGTAATAGGGATTCCAATATAGCCTCTCCTAGATAATGAGTTCAAGGTTAGCCTGGACTATATGAAATTCTTTTTCAAAAATAAAAAAGTAAACAAATTTCTATTGTAGACTAATGCACTTAAACCCAGTCCTAGCCATTTTTTAAATCTATTCAAGAATTTTTGCTTAGATAGTGCGTATAAAGGTTGTGTGTGTATATGTGTGTATGTGTGTATGCATGCACATGAATGTGTACATACTTTTTTTTTTTTTTGGTTTTTTTGAGACAGGGTTTCTCTGTATAGCCTTGGCTGTCCTGGAACTCACTCGGTAGACCAGGCTGGCCTCGAACTCAGAAATCCGCCTGCCTCTGCCTCCCAAGTGCTGGGATTAAAAGCGTGCGCCACCACCGCCCGGCGTGTGTACATACTTTTTATTTTGACATTTAAATTAGGTATTTTGTTGCTATGATAAACTACTATGATTAAAAGCAACTTATAAAAAGATCTTGCAGGGAAAGTTTTCAATTGTTCATGTTTGAGTATGTTGTTAGATGTGATTTGAAAAAAAACTGCCTTCTATATGTCAAAATTATTTCCTTTATATTTTCTTGAGTATTTTAACTAATTTTGTATCAGATACTTTAAAATTATACCTGTTTACAGATACTTCACAATATTTCTTGACTTTTTAAATCATGAAAGAGTATTGAGTTTAGTCGAATGATCTCTGTATTAATTGAAATGGTCACATTATTTAATTTCATTTTGATTGTGTGGTTTTCATATACTTAAATTCCAGGAGTAAACCCAACAAATATATTGGTCACAGTATATAATCACTAAATACTTTGTAGAAGTCTTTTAATAGTATATATATATATATATATATATATATATATATATATTCTATTAATAGCATTTTTTTTTAAATTTTCCCATCTGTGCTTGTAAAGGATCTTACCCTAGGGTTTTTTGTTGCTGTCATTTTGTTCTGTTTTGGTTGTGTCCTGTGTTATCTATGAGACTTGATTATCCAGATAACTGACCTCAGAGAATAACTTATGAAAAATTTCCCCCTACCCTTCATGTATTCAAAAGAGTTTGAGAAGAATTCATAGCACTTGTTAAATATTTGATAGAATTCACCATGAGACAACCCTTATTCCAGGGCTTTTCTTTCTTGGAAGACTTGGGTTCCTTCTTCATATCCATCCTGTTTACAGGTTTGTTTCTATTTTCTGTTTCTTTGTCATTAATCCTGGATAGCATGTGTGTTTCTAAGACTTCTTTCTTTCTCTTCTTTTTTGAAGCTGACATTTTAATACTATAGATCCAATAATTTAGGTTTTCAAAAGACCATTTCACCAGCATAAATTAATACTCTATTCTATGCAAAGATCTCTTCTTTTCTATTCTTTCTTTTCTCTTTTTTATTAATTATTTATTTACATTCCAAATGTTGACCACCTTCCTGGTCCCCCACTCCTTTTCTTTTGAGAGGGTGCTCCCCCCCCCCACCTCACCCTGCTAGCATCCCCCTTCCCTGGGACATCAAGTTTCAACACGACTAAGACCAACCTTTCCCATGGAAACCAGACAAGACAGTCCTCTGCTACATATACAGTGGGGACCACGGATCAGCCCATGTATGTCCTTTGGTTGGTGGCTTAGTCTCTAAGAGTGCTGAGGGGTCCAGGTTAGTTGATACTGTTATTCTTTCTACGGAGTTTCAATCCCCTTCAGCTCCTTAAAGTCCTTCCCCTAACTCTTCCATAGGGATCCCTGACCTCAGACCAATGGTTGGCTGTAAGTATCTGCATCTGTCTCAGTCAGTGGCTGGTATAGTCTTTCATTGGACAGCCATGCTAGGAACACACCATGGTATCAGTAATAGTGTCAGAATTTGATGCCTGAGCATGGAATGGATCTGAAGTTGGGCAGGTCACTGGATGGCCTTTCCTTCTAAGTGGGATCAACACTTGGGCATTCCTTCTTGTTTAGCTTCTTTGAGTCTGTGGCTTGTGGCATGGGTATCTGGTGTTTTGTTGGCTAGTATCTACTTATCAGTGAGCACATACCATGCATGGTTTTTTGGGTCTGGTTTACCTCACTCAGGATGATATTTTCTAGTTCCACCCATTTGCCTGCAAAATTCATGATGTCCTTCATTTCACCTAAATTATCCAATTCATTGCTATACATTTTTTGTACTTACATTTGTTCTTATTACTGACTTTCATTTCTGCTTTTAGTTAGTTGAGTTTTCTCTCTACTTATTTGACAATCTAGCTTAAGGACGGGAATTTTATTATTTTTCACAAGCAATCAACTCTTAATTTTATTTTCTGTTGTTCTTATGTTCAATATTTTATCTCTGTTCTGCAGTATGATTGAGTCCCTTCTGCTCGCCCTGGCTTTATTTCATTGTTTTTTATTTTTATAGTGTGTAAAGTTAGGTTGCAGATGTGAAATGATCTCCTTTGAATTCTCCTGTGGCTATTTTTATCACTCTCACCATGAGCTTATCTGCTATTTGTCTCTCTCCTCCTCCCATTCCATATCTCCTCCAAAATATCTCTCCTCTACTTTCCTCCAGTTTTCTTTTTTTCTTTTTTTTTTTTTGCTTTATTTTTTATTGGATATTTTGTTTATTTACATTTCAAATGTTATCCCCTCTCCAGGTTTCCCCTCCAGAAACCCCCTTATCTTATCTACCTTCCCCCTGCTTCTATGAGGGTGCTCCCCTACCCACACTCCTGCCTCACCGCCCTGGCATTCCCCTACACTGAGGCATTAAGCCTTCTCAGGACCAGGGGCCTCTCCTCCCATTGATATCCCACAATGGCATCCTCTGCTACATATGCAGCTCGAGCTGTGTACTCCTTGGTTGATGGTTTAGTCCCTGGGAGCTCTGAGGAGTCTGGTTGGTTAATATTATTGTTCTTTCTATGGATTTGCAAACCCCTTCAGCTCCTTCAATCCTTTCTCTAACTCCTCCATTGAGGACCTCATCTAGTTTTTAATAGAAAGTAGGTAATAACTGTCTGTCTGAGTCTAGCTTATTTCACTCAATCTGGTAATGTTCATTCCCATTTCTTTTCTTTAAAATCCAGCATTCATTCTTTATAGCTGACTAAAATATCTTAGTGAATATGTACTATGCTGTTTTTATTCATTTGTATGTTGATAGCTATCTAGGCTAGCTCTGTAGCTTGGCAACAAAAAAATGGATGTGTAAATATCTCTTTGGCTTTCTGACATAGGATTCTTCAGGTACATAACCAGGAGTGAAATGTCAAAGTGATATGTTAGATCTAATTTCAGGGTTTTTTTTTTTTTTGAAGAACCTCCATAATGATTTTCATAATGACTGTCTGATTTGCAGAATGGTCAATGAGAGATAAGGATTGCTGTCTCCATATCCAAACCACATTTGTTTTTTTTCCATGAATGATAGCCATCCTGACTGGTAATTATTTCTCGTTATTTGAAGTTTAACTTATTTTTCTAACAAGTTGAAACATTGTTGCATTATTTGAGATCTCTTTATTTTTTAATATGGGTGTTTATATCTCTAAACCTATCTCTTAGAACTTCCTTTGCTGTACCTGAAGGGTTCGAGTAACCTTTAGCTTTTTGTTTTCATTGGTTTCCATAACTTTTTAAGTTGACTTCATGATTTAGTCAATTACTCACAGATCATTTAGAACTATATAAGTGAATCTTCAGGTTTTTGTAGATTCTGTAGTTGTTCTTGCTATGCCAAGTTTTGGTCAATTATAAGCTGATAATACACAAGAAGTGATTTCTATCTCTTAAGACCTTTTTGTATATTTTGAATACAAATATCAGTACTTTCCTTTACACATTAAAGTTATACCACCATCCCCTAACTTCAATCTGCATCTCTTTGGCTCAGGTACATATCCATCTCTGTTTAGATATCTCTCTCCTCATGAAGTACAAAATGTACTTTCTGTTTGTACCCAGAGCTCCTGTGAGTTCCCATGAGCATCAGCCTTGTTGTGTATGGGAAACACTGTTCGACTGCCAGCTTCCACTACCTTTGGCTCTCACACCCTTTCTGCCACCTCTTCTTTGATGATTCTTCAATATTGGGGTCGGGGGTGTGCTATAGATGTCATATTTAGGAATGAGCACTCTGAACGCTTTTATTCTCTGTACCTTGAGCAGTTCTTCGGTCCTGTGTTAATTAGCATGTACTTCAGAGAGAAGTTACTCTTGTGAGGATTGAGATATGCACCAATTTACAGGTATAAATAAAAGGCAGCTACAATAGCCTTAGATGTGGCAATGAGCTTTTTATTTGACAACCTATAGTGTCTATGTAAGGCATTGTCTACCTGTTATAAAGCAATTCTATTTAAATTTCTTTTATATATGTATGTACACATACTTTTGGAAGCATCTATAGTATTATGGTCCATGTAGCATTTTCAAAGATCTATTATTCCCTTTATGATTCCAATTTTTCAAATTTCAGTGGCCTGGTCATTTGTTTAGGCCACTCTTTCCAGCATAATGTAGAAGAATACAAATTTTGGAGATGTGTTCTTATCACTATTTTCACCATTAAATTGAGACAATCTGGCACAAAGAAAGGGCACATTGTTTGAGTTTTGGTCCCAGCATTACTACTACCTCTATGAGAACTCACTAAATCTAGTTGGATATGTTCTGTTACTGTAAGATCTAAGTTTTTAGAACAAATAATTTTTGGAAAGTATCTTCCATGTCACAAGCATTTGAATGCTTGGTACCAAGTTGGTAGTATTGTTGGGGATGCATAGGAGATATGGCCTTGGCCGGGCGGTGGTGGCGCACGCCTTTAATCCCAGCACTTGGGAGGCAGAGGCAGGTGGATTTCTGAGTTCGAGGCCAGCCTGGTCTACAGAGTGAGTTCCAGGACAGCCAGAGCTACACAGAGAAACCCTGTCTCGAAAAACCAAAAAAAAAAAAAAAAGGAGATATGGCCTTGTTGAAGGAAGTGTATTGCTAAAGGCATTCTTTGAGCATTTAAAGACACACCATTTCTGTCCAGTCCAGCTGGACAATCAAGTGGGACCCTTAGACCCTGTGGAGAGGACTGAGATGCGTGAGAAAATAAGGAGGCACAGCAAGTTCAGAAGTCTGATCAAGCTGGCAAAGATTTTATTGTTCACACAGGTTATATACTCTGAAAACAGGATATGGGGAGGGGTAGGAAAGGAAAGAGGGCTTTGCAGGTGGAAGAAGCTAGCTGCAGCTGTGGGGTCTAACTAAGTTATACCTGTTGTTCTCACAAAGCCTTGCCATTACCCGGGGTTCTAAAAACATCCATCTAGCAGGATGTTGGCTAAATCTAGAGATCAGGAGGAAGGGTTACTGAGGTGGGTTGCTATGAGGCCTTGTTTGAAGTTCTGAGAACTGACAAGTGAATCATGGAAGGTAAGCAGAAAGAAGAATAGTAGATAGGAGAGCCAAGGATGAGTGTTTGCCAAGAGTAAGGCCTTGCCATGGCTTCCCACAATTTCTAATTTGCTCACTCTGATCTGTGCTTGTGGTTCAAGATATGAGCCCTTAGCTTTTGCTGCAGCCACCATTAATGGTGCCTGATACCTCTACTCTTCCATCCCAGACTCTAACCCTCTGGAATCACAAATTATAATATGTTCTATCTCTCTAACAGAATGCTCTATTCTACAATAAAGACTCTGAATACCTAGATACCAAGTGCAAAATGGGAAACACACACTTGTTCTCTGGTGGTGATCTGCTGAGGGCTGTAATAGAGATGTGGGCAAAGGAAGCCAGCTCTGCCCTAAGCAATTCAATAAAGACTTCACAAAGCACATGTAACTTGTGCCTGAATAACTACATTTATAACTCAGTGAATTATGAAAAAGGATTCTTAGCAGTAGTAGAAAGTTATATAAACACATACAGTACTAATGAAGGATGACAAGAATCTTCAGTATAAAGAAAAGTATTTTTTTTAATTTGGTATAGTTAGATCAAGGAAGAAAGGAATGGAACAATAAATTTTTCTTTTTGAATTAAAAGAAGATAACAAAATGTAGGGTAAAGTTCAAGTTTCCTCATATTGCGAGCAATTTTGTATGTTAAGCAATAATTAAGGAATTCTTCAAATGTATTTCAACTAGTATTATCTTAAGTAGCTTTTAATTTAAAAATCTGTAAAGTTGATTCCCAGAATACTAGCAAGCATGAGATTCTGGGTGAGAATCTATGTAAAACTCAAGAGTCTTAATTTAAGAACATGTTATATGAATTCCATAAAAAGACAGCATTCATACTTGACCTCAGAATTTTTATTTGTTTATTTATTTACATTCTAGCCATTGCCCTCCCTCCCAATTCCCTCTCATAGTTCCTCATCTCATTCTTCCTCCCCCTTGCCTCTGAGAGAGGGTATTCTCCCTACCACCAGACCTCCCTGCTCCCTGAGTCCTCAACTCTTTCAAGGATTAGGCACATCTTCTTCCACTGAAGGGCAAACCAGATAGTCCTCTGCTATATATGTGCCAGGGGCCTCGGACGAGCTCCTGTATGCTACCTGATTGGTGGCTCAGTCTCTGGGATCTTCCTGGAGTCAGGGTGAGTTGAGACTGCTGGTTTTCCTATGGGGTCACCATTCCCTTCTTCAGTCCTTTCCCTAATTCAACCATTGGGGTCCCCAACTTCAGTCCAGTGATTGGGTTTAAGTGTCTGTGTCTGTCTCTGTCAGTTGCTAGTAGGGCCTCTCAAGAGGACAGCCATACCAGGCTCCCATCTGTAAGCACACCATAGCATCACTAAGAGTGTTAGACCTTGGTGTCCCCACCATGAGGTGGGTCCCAAGTTGGGCTGGTCACTGGACTGCCTTCCCTTCAGTCTCTTCTCTATTTTTGTACCTACAGTTCTTTTAGACATAAACAATTCTGGGTCAGAAATATTGACTGTGGGTTGGTAACCCCAACCCTTCACTTGAGGTTCTATCTATCTACTGGAGATGGACTCTCAAGACTCAATACGGGTGACCTTAACCAAAATGTCCAACAATGGGTAAAGAAAACTTGAAGAGTCCAGAATTTTTATCTTTAAACAGTAAATTTTATGTAAAGTAATGGCACTGAAAAAAAGTGTATCAGGTAACTCTGATTACCAAGCTTTGACTGACATAACAAAGAGAATCTGCTTATACACAATGCAAAACTTTCTCTAAGGAATAAACATTAAAATACTTGAATATGTATTTTAATCTTGTTGACGCCATATATAGAACGATGCTCAAAATCTTGGAAGACATGTCCCACTAATGGAATTTACTTTGCCCTTCTAAGCACGAAGTTACTTAGAAATCAGTGAATTATACACATTTGTTAAGATGAAAAAGTGCCACCTTGTACATGTTAAACAAGAACTATACTACTGAGCTATATCATAGCCCCATTATGGTTTAAAAAAAAACAAAACAAAAAAACATTAACAATGTTTTCTTCATACATTTCAAAATACAAGTTTGAAGGTACTTATGAATTCTAAAAGGGGATGAAAGCTGAACCTTCCTGTTTCTATTGACATTTAACATTTGTGCAAGCACTGTGTTGTTTTCTCATTTGAAAGATCACAGTTTTTATCAAATCCTTACCAATTTATAAGGCAGATAGTCAGGAGAGCCAAGTAGCTAGGAGCAGATTGGAATCTTTCAATGTAACTCCTGGTGGGTCTTAGCCAAGAGCTTAAAGATTTTGGTTGCTTTAGACACTGTGAAAAACAACAAAAACACTATGAGATCTCAGACTTTATACTTTCATTTACATCTCTTCAATATTTCAACATGTTTTCTGGTTTTTTTGTAGTAGAGGTGGTTTGGGTTGATCTGACTACTCTGAAGTTATTTGGGTCTTTTCTCTCTTTCTGGCTCTTGTTTTTTTGACTCTGTGAGATGCTAACACTTGTTACATTAACATCCACTTTCTGTTCCAAGATCCAGTCAAGTAGATACCCTTGCATTTGGTCTGTAATCCTCTTTTTTTCTTTATTCTATGTATATTCATGCACATAGTGATGGATCCCATAAAGACATTTTCATTAAAGTAGCTCATCCTATTGATCATATTTAATCCCCCATATTCTTCCAGTTAATCTCTCCCCTTCTCACATGTTCCCTTCCTTCACCCTAGTCTCACATCTGTTTTATGCCATATACATAAAAATGGTTTTATGTATTTATAAAACATCTCGGATCCACAAATAAGGGGGAAATATACAAGGACAGAATGGACATGTTGTCCTCAGATCTCCACATGCCTCGAGGATCACATAGGAACACACACACAGAAATCCACTGAGGAGGATTTTCATTTGATTCATAATGGAGTGTCATCAGTATTACTTCTATTATTGCTAATTTTGGTGGATAATGTAGTATTTGTGCTGAGAAGAGGAAGAAACTGGAAGAGATGTTACTCTACCAGAGGCATAGCTTATGAATGCCAAGTCTTCACTAGCAATTAACAATGACTCCCTTGAGGTCTATGGAACCATAGAGGTTCCACAGATGATGAATGCTTCTTACACTTGCTGAAATAAGCAGTGTACATTTCAAAACCAACAAAATATCCTAGCTACTATCACAATTAACTTTGAGGAATATACTAATCAAATATGGACAACAGAAACAGAGATACAGGGGAATTTCTTTTCTTGTTGTTGTGGTGGTGATGGGTTTTGTTGTTTTGGTGGATGTGGTGGCAGCGGCAGTGGCAGCAGAGGCGGTGGCGGCAGTAGTGATGGTGGTTTGATTGATTTGACTTTTTTAAATAGTTGCTTCTCTGCTGAGGCCATCTTGGTGTCCGTGGGCTGTGCTACTGCCTGACACCATGTTGATCTTTGTGATCCATATTTCTACTGAGGTCTGTGCTGCTACTGGAGGCTGTGTGGATGTCCATGGTTGATGCTGCCACTAGAAATTATGTATAAGTTCATGATCAGTGCTGCTGTTGGCTGTAATGAACAATGAATGTTCTTTTGGAGTGGTGTCTATTACTGCAAACTCATAATTGAGAATAACAGGCATTGAAGAATTCTTTGATAACCCTGGAGTCCCCAAAAAGAAAGAAACAGTCTAGACAGGAATCCATTTTGTGATAGAAATGTTGAAGTATAGCTCTTCACAGATGATGGCTTCTGGTGGAGCATGCAGACTCAGTTACCTCTAAGGAGCTGGCCACTGGGAGCTTGAACATACCCCAATGAGTATATGGGCAACACAAATTGAACTTGGTGTACTTTTTTTCTTTTGTAGGGTGTGTACAAGTGTGTGAGGGTTGATCTGGAAGAAATGGGAAGTAAGTCTGATCGAGGTACATTGTGTGAGATTCCCAAATAATCAATAAAAAAAATTATGTTGGAAAAAAAATTGCTTCTCTGCGAACAAGTGACAGTTTTGTGGCATTGTGTTTTCTCCTGTTTGCTTCCCGCAGCATAAATAGGAAGAAAAGATAAAATTCTTCGTTGGTTTGAGATGATACCAAAATCATATGCCTCCGTTATTAAGGGTGAACAGATGGGGTATTTATGACTGTCTAGGGAGAGCTCTTCATCCTCAACTGAGTGGCATTAAAATCTACAGCAGCAAAATGAGAAGCTATCTTTCAAAGAGCAAAATAGAACTAATTTTCATATTGCTCCTAATTCTATCTAGAATCCAAGAAAATGAAATGAAATAAGATCTATGAAATAAGTAACTTTAGGTACCTGTTTTATTTTCAAGCACCATAATTTTGAATGAGTATCATCTGTGTACTGTGACATTTGGATATTGGTATTCAAATGGGTTGCAACATTTGGCACTTGCTATTCATTTCTAATAATATGAACCATATGTCAGGCATATGTCCATTTATATTTGCGTCATTTATATCTGTAATGTGATGGCAACATATTGTGGGCCTCACACTATAGCCTCACTCAGATGCGACATTATTAGTACTTGCTTGCCAGAATTAATAAGTCTGATGTATCTAATATCATTCAATAATGTTCCCTTAACATTGTCCTAAAATAGTATCTTCTCTGGAAGAGAGACCTAAATACCTAAACACCCTCATAGAAAGAACTAGTGCAACATCAAAAATAGCTAAATATTTGTGAAGGGAAATTGTATATCTATGGGAGTTTTGGAGTCAGAGAGAAGGCTATTCACATTTATACTTCCTCACAGAGGATCTAAATTCAGTTTCTAATGCTTATGACAGCTCCCAACTGCCTATAACCCAGTTCCGGGAGATCAAACATCCTTCTTCTTGTCTCCAAAGTCTGTTTCATGTACCTGGTACACATAAACTAATATAGGCATACACACATACACAGAAATAAGAAATAAACATTTTAAAAATTTTAAGAGCAATGTTATTTACTTTTGAAATCGCAAGTTTTTAATCACTATTTCTAAATAATCAAAATTTATTATGTGCTGGGCACTGGTAGCTCACCATAGCTCAGAATCATGGTTACTGCCTTAGTAAATACATTTTCCTATCCCAGTTTGAAAGCTAAAGAAACTGTAATAAGAGGCAAAGTACATGTGGGTCTGAACCCAAATGTGCTTGAGCCCAGAAGACTCACACTTTTGTCTTTATAGGTGTATTTGTGTTTGGTAGGTGAGATATTAGAGAAAAGTAATGTAATCACATTTTTGACTACCTGACTTCTAAAGGACTTGTATAAAACACAGAATGAACGTCCCATAGCCAAGGTCAAAATCAAAGAAGAGCTGGCATATGAACACACAGTACCCATAAAGCTAAATGTTTGTGTGAACTGAAGCTTAATCAACATGTTAAAGACAAAAAGAAAAAAAAGATTTCTTTCGTTTTTGGCTATACTTGGCACAAACAGAACAAAGACAATGGCCTTCAACTTAAAAGAGAAGGATAAATATGGCTTAAAAGGGCATTGCAAGATAGATGAGTCCTTAGGAAGAGTGTTCTTTGGCACTTCACATTAGATAGTGTATAAAGGCCAAAAAGAGTTTCATCTTAATGCAAGAAAAAAGATCTTAAGGACACAAACACCGGGCTATTCTGAAACTCTCTGAGCTCAATGAAGAAAACACATATACACCAGAGTTGTTAACAGGGATGATTTGGTAAAGGCAAAACAGTGCCTTTTCTCTAGGGCCCACAATGGAGTGAAAATTTCTTTTAAAAGCTAGACTATCATATGAAGCAATCTGTGATCCTTCTCCAAGTTAAAACAGCAAAACCAGCAAGCGATGCATAGTAAGTAAAATTGTTGGTTTGGAGGAAGAGGGGGAGAAATCAGTTTTGAGTGTGAGATCTCAAGAGGCTTTAAAAGGGAAGGAATATTTAATCTCTACTAGGGATGGCCGGAATTTCAACTAGCAGAAATGGAGTGAAGAATATCCTAAAGCAATTAGAACTCCACTGCCATGTCTCTTGAAGCACTGGGGTAAAGAGGTACATAGTTCACTTGTGGAGTATAAACAGAACCATTAATTTTAAGAAATCAAGCTGAGGCCTGGAGAGATGGCTGCTTTTCTAGACGTCCTAGGTTCGATTCCTAGTACCTACATAGTGGCTCACAGCCATCTGTAACTCCAGTCCAGGGCATCCCATGCCCTCTTATGATCTCTGTGGGCACCAACTATGCACATATATACATACAGCCAAAACACACATACACATAAAACTAAATAAAATTTTAGAAAAATTCAAGAAACCAAGACAGATAATTTATACAAATCAGTAGATCATGAGATAGCGATTTATGTCAGTGTGATTATCACTGTATGCCTAGCATGTTGATGGCCTGGTGTTAGTACCCAACAGATAAAATAAAAGACAGGAAAGATGAATGTGAAAATAGATAAATGCTAACTCAAATTTTTATAGCTGGAGAAAAGACAGATCTCTGAACAGACTGATTCTCAAAGGGCCTTATAAAAGAAATATTCCCAGGACTTGGCATACAGTTATCAGGGCAAATTCTCACTTTCTTTCTCGCCTTTATTACTTTGAGAATTACAAAGATACAATAAAAAAATTACTCAGCAAACAGATATATATTACCTCTCTCTTTTTGATTCTTCTTATTATGAACCATTTGAATTTTTCAGATACATGACTTTCTTTTAAAAAAAAAAACCTGGTGTCAAGAAATATAATGTATGTGAAGCATTTGCAAACCTCCTTTCTTTATATCCATACAAATGAAATGGGAAGATAAGGGTTAAATGATCACTAAGTGAGTTTTAAGTTAATTAAATTAACACACTAAAGAGTTGGCACTAATGAGACAATTATAGCCTGGGGGCAGATCACTGGTTTATAAGGCTCTGCTCTTAGTGAAATTAAAGTAGACATTTTATCCCCCAATGAGAGTTTATTCCTGGCTACCTTTCCCCACCATCACCACTGGTGTTTATTGAAAATCATCTTTAGAGTTTAAAAAAAATATATTGATTCTTTTGCAGTCCAGAGAGTCCTGGCTTGGCATGAATGCAAAAGGGCTCCAGGCATCTATAGAAGACATGCATCCCTGAGTTACCACACATTTGGGATGACTCACTTCATCTATTTGAATCTCTACTCATTTCTATCCCTTTGCAGGAAATTGAGATTTTTAAAACCTCCAGGCACTCAACCCATGAAAGAACGGCCTACGCATAGCAGACTTGCACTTGAATGAAATAGCTCTGCCAATGTTAGGTCTTCTCGCTGAACCTGCAGCTGGAGTTTCGATTGAGCCTCATAAACTCATAATTCAACTTTTAGATTGCTACGGGCCTTTTTGATATATTATAAAGCGTGAGATTTAGTGTCTGGAATGTGGCTCAGGGAAACTGAGCTTTAGAAGAAAAATCCTAAAGTGTAAGCTTAGCGTTAGCATCAACTGTTTAGAAGAGGCCAGTGTTTTCTAAAACAGATCTCCATACTTTGATTCCGTTCTGACAAGTTTCTTTCTGCATCTAAGATGATAGTTTCTTAGTACATGGTCAGATGCTAAGTTTCATCAACTACAAGAGGAACACCATGGGCTCATTCAGCAAGATCCTCCTCTGTCTGTGTTATGAGTTATCTTCTTAATAAGGGAACTATAATTTAGTGTTTTTATCTTCCCTTAAAAACCACACTGTTTTGAAAGCTCTGACTACATTTTGGAAATCCTTTCATCTCTATGTATTCTTTGAAACTAAGGAGATAGTAATCAATGGCTTTAATGTCGTGGTGGATGGAAGGTTATCAAGACCTTCCACATGGACTCTCTTGGATGGGGATGCTGAGTGCCTTATAAATCAGTTACCTAGAGCTAGCTGCATAAATCAGGAGGGGACAAGAAAAAAAAATCTTTTGAATTTAATACTTTTAAAAGACATTTTATGGAATAAATCTGGAACAAATTGCACACTTATCTGTATCCATCAGGTCAGTATTATTGGATTACAGTTTGCCTCTGACTGTCAGCGTGGAAAAAATAGACTAGATGGAGAACAAAATGTGTAAACAGAGCAAAACAAAATTGTGAGTCTATTAGTCTATCAAGAAACGGAAGTTACCAAGAATACGTGACTGTAACCGTTTTTTGCACATAACCTTCTAATACACTTTTATCAAAATCAAGAAAACTATTACCTGACTGAGCCTTATGATAATAATTAACAGATACCAAGTGCTTAATATTTGCCAGGTGCTTTATAATTACTTTAGATCGGGGGCTTTTAACCTTGACTGCAAATCAGAATCATCTGGAGAGCTGTAAAATTCCAGATGACCAGGTCTCACTGAAAACCAATTAAATCAGTATATCTGTGGGTGGCTTCTATCCAAGCATGAGGGCTGCTTAAGATCGCCAGGTGACTGCAATATGCAGCTGACTCCAAAAATGATTTTTTTGATCACCCAGTTTATTTAATCCTTACAATTTCCCTTTGATGTGAAATCCTTTTTATCAGCAGCAGCAACATCAGCAGCAGCGGCAGTCATAATTTACAAGTGGCAAAACTCTTGAAGAGAAACGTCGGGTTTATTTCCCAAAGCCAGCAACTAATGATAGCATTATTATGTTGTTGACATTCGAATTAAAATTCAAAGGCTAACAAAGATGTTAACTGGTCGTGTTTAAATTATTTTTAATTTATATGAAAGTTAACTTTCAGGCTGGGAATATTGCTCACTTGATAGAATATATGTCTAGTATGCACAAAACCCTGGGTGAACCTGGTGAGGTGATGCACACCTGAACTCTCAGCACTCAGGAACACAGGAGGGTTGCAAGATCAAGTTATCCTTGTCTACATATCAAGTCTAAGAACAGCCTGGGTTTGTCTCAACACACACGCACACACACACACTTGAATGTAAAATTTAAAAAGTACTGCTTGAGAAAAGTCTTGTCAATGATACAGTACAATTAAGTTGTCTGATTTCAAATATAATCAGAAATGTAAAAGCATAGTCTCATATTGAGTACTATATATTTCTTTTTTTACAACACTCAAGAAAATGCATATTGGCAGAAAATTTAAGGAAGATCCATTCTTCTATACATCCTAAATTTTAATTTAAATAAGCAAAACCTAGTGAGCGGTTGCTACTTGGAAAACATTATTTTAGTTCCTCGAAAAATAACCTTAATTTTAGTATTTAAAAAATTCTATGCTTGAGCAATTAGACAACAAAAAGAAGTCAAAAGAATACAAATAGAAAAAGAAGTCAAAATATCACTATTTGCAGATGATATGATAATATACTTAATTGACCCCATAACTTCCACGAGAGAACTCCTTTTTTTAATTTATTTTTATTGGATATATTTACATTTCAGATTTTATCTCCTTACCCCCACTCCCCCAACACCCAGGGACCTCCTATCCCATCCCCCTCCTCATGCTGCTATGAGAATGTGCCCCCACTGCCACCTCCCCACCCTTGAATTCCCCCACACACACACTCAGTGTTCATTCTTCATGGGACCAAAAATCTTAGAGAACTTAGAGAGAGGACTGAAGGAGCAGAAAGGGTTATTGACCCCAGGAGGAGAGCAACAATACCAAACAACCAGAGCCCCCCAGGGTCTAAACCACCAGCCTGGGAGCACATAGGGAGGGACCCATGGCTCCATCTGTATATGTAGGGGAGGATGGCCTTGTTGGGCATAGGTGAGAGAGAAGATCCTTGGTCCCATGAAGGATGAACACCGAGTGTGGGGGGAATTCACAGGTGGGGAGGTGGGAGTGGGCAGGTAGGTGGGGGCACATCCTCATAGAAGCAGGAGGAGGGGGGATGGGATAGGGAGTTCTTGGGTGGGGAGGAAATGGGGTAAGGGGATTTCATCTGAAATGTAAATAAAATATCCAATAAAAAATTTGAAAAAAAGAGAACCTGAGTTTTAAATACAAATTAAATTCAAATCTTGGCAGTATATGCAATCATCTCTGATCAATAAGAAATGAGAGGTTTACTGGTATGTTACTTTCAATATTGAAACAGTACATTTCAGACAAATTAAAGCAAGATGATTATTCTAAATCCTAGATGCAGTATCTTCTGGCTGTATAACCTTGGACAATTTATTATACTTCTCTTTGAATTTGCAAAGTAAAAATAACACTTTATCTTGTTTCAGAGATTAATTAGTGCAAATGATAAGGCACCCTAAATATAGAGAGCACAGTACAGACTAATTGTCAGTAATCGTCACAACAGTCTTAGTAGAAGAGCACCAGTAACATGGGCTTCAGAAGTTCTGAATATGTCAGTTAATTACAAATTAATAGAAGAGAACATGAGCGCACTTTATTTAACACTAAAATTAAAAGTCTAATGAAACCTAGACTACATTAATTAGATCAGCAGTGTTCAGAATAAAAGGGTAATTATCCTGTTCTGGCACTTTTAGGAGCCCACATCTAGAACAATGCGATTCCTCTTAAACAAATAGTACTGAGAAACTAGACAATCACATGATATAGAATTGCAAATTGATTGTGATCTCTAAGGCTGCCTGAGAATCAGCTCAAAATGCATCAAAGACTGGAGTAGTTTCTTCTCTGGGGCTGTAATAACATACTATGACCAAGGTAACTTATAGAAGAAACAGTTTTAGGGGGGCTTCCAATCCCAGGGGGCAGGACATAATGCTGGGAGAATCACTGTGTGGCTTGCTTCTTCCTGCACATTGCAACAGTCCCTGAAAATTGAAACATTTCCCCCAGGAGGAAAGGGAAGGCTCATGAGCTTCAGCTAATAAACCCTGGTAAACACAGATCACATGTACAGGAGAACAAAAACTTGGAAGATGCTTGAGGCCCCCTACTAACTATTGAAAAAAAAAAAAAAGAGCAAAAATTAGTGAGAGTGGCGACTCTGACCAGTCAAACTGAAAAACGAACAGTCAGGCTGTGGAGTTCTAAACTCTCAAAGACAGCCCCCAGTAATGTACTCCCTCAGACAAGCTGCACTTCTCCATTACCTCCCAAAGCCACCAGCTAGGAATCCAGTGTTCAAATACCGGCGCCTATGGGAAACATTTAAACCACCATAAGGACTATACTCTATTAAAAACACTTCAATTTTTTGGTACAGAGGGCTGAAGAGGTAGCACAGTGAGAAAATACTTATCTACTATATTGAACCACTTACTTATATATACATAGAATACCTTTTTTGGCTTCTAGCAGTTAAAAGACTAATAGGGGTTGGAGATAGTGGGGATAAGGGAGACAGATAAACATAGCTATACGAAAGCAAATCCTTTCTTCTGAGTCCATTAAAAATGGCAGTGGTTCGTACCTGTAATCAGTAACTTAAGAGACTAAAGCAGAAAAGTTAAAAGTTCACCAGCCTTACCCACATAGGGAACCCTTACCTCAAAACAAAAATGTAGGGATAGGCAATGCCTTTCTGAATAGGGATCCAATAGCTCAGGAAATTAGAACAAGAATTGATAGCTAGGATTCTACAAATTTAAGAAGCATCTGCACAAGACATGAAGCAATCAACAGAGTAAAAAGACAGGGTGCAAAATGAAAGAAAATTGCCAGCTATTCCAGTGACAAGGGTTTAATATCTAAGACATATAAAAAATAACTTTTTTTTAAAAAGTCAAATACCATCAAAGCAAATAATCTAATCAATAAATGGGCAAATGAATAGAATAGTTCTGAAAACAAATGGGGAAAATATTCAATTTCTTTAATCATAAGGAAAACGTAAGTCAAAATAGTAAGGTAGCATCTCATCCCTGTCAGGTAAGAGGAAAGAGCTATCACGAAGAAAACAAAGACTGCAAACGTTGGTAAGACTGTGGGGGTCGGGGGGGGGGGGAGGTACCTTTAGCCACTGCTGCTTGGGAGGTACTCAGTCTGGCCACTATGGAAATAATTATGGAGGTTCCCTGCTCTAAATAATACAAAGGTAAAATTATATGGCCCAACTATGTGATTTGGACTGTATACCCAAAAATTTTGAAGTCAGCAAGGACACTTGCATACCCATGTTAACTGAAGCACTGTTTACACCAACAGTTAAATGAATGGCATCATGTGTTATCTATACCAAGAGATGTTCTACTCAGCAATCAATAGAAACGAGATTATGTCATTTTCAGGAAAATGGGTGAAAATAAATATCCATGTAAAGTAAAATGAGCCAACTCCATGAAGATGAGTATATCTAACATGTAGATTTAAGAAATAAAAAATGACATAAAAATAAAACAAGGACTACGGATAATCTACAAGGCAAAGAAGACACTGGAGGGCTAAAGAAAGTAATAGTGGGGTTGATATAATCAATGTGCAATATATGCATGGAGAAAAAAATGTTATAAAGAAACACATCTTACTTTATAAAATCAATATACTCAAATAAAATCTTTCTGAGGAATAACGCAAGGAATTCTAATGGCCTGTATAGGCAACCAGGATTGCAACACTTTGGGAATTACATAACTACTGGCAATAAAGAAATTGGAGTGCTTTGCTTGAAGAAGAGGAAATTTGAAAGAAAAATAGAAGAGACTTTCAACTATGTGAAATAACATCCCCCGTGGGCTGGACAGATTGCTCAGTGAATAACAGCACTGCCTGCTCCTGTAGAGAACCTACGCTTGGCTCCCAGAACCCAGGTAGTGGCTCAGAACCATCCATAAGTCCAGTTCAAGGAGCTCTGTCGCCCTCTTGTGGTCTCCACAAACGCTAGACATACATGTATGTATGGTGAACATACACCTTCACAGAAGCAGGGGAAGGGAGGATGGGAGAGGTGGTTTGCAGAGGGGAAACTGGGAAGTGGGAATAACATTTGAAATGTAAATAAATAAAATAACCAGTAAAAAACTTTTAAAAACTCTCACATGAAGATTTTATAAACATAGTGTGTGTGTGTGTGTGTGTGTGTGTGTGTGTGTGTGTGTGTGTGTGTATGTGTGTAACAGGAAAGGCAGACTATTTGGAGGAAGGAATGAGAACAGTAGAGTAGAAGAGGTACATTATGGGGGATGGTGTATCTGAGTTGAGTGCAATGATATGCACATTGTTTTGTACACTAACTAGAAATGATAGTAAGACATATGCCAGTTCAAAATAATAAAAAATTCTACCCCATCCGAAAAATTAAAGAAAACAAAGATCAATCTCAATTCTTGGTCATTCTTAGAATCTAAAACTAGATATTCTTTTTTTTTGTTTTGTTTTGTTTTGTTTTGTTTTTTCAAGACAGGGTTTCTCTGTGCAGTCCTGGCTGTTCTGGAACTCACTCTGTAGACCAGGCTGGCCTCAAACTCAGAATTCCACCTGCCTCTGCCTCCCAAGTGCTGGGATTAAAGGCGTGTGCCACCACTGCCCGGCTAAACTAGATATTCTTAAGTCATCTGAAGCACCTCCCAAGAAAGTCATTCATATACCTCACTTCGTATTGCCTGTGAGAAATGTTTACTTCCAATGATTTCCTAACAAGGTTAAAGATTTTGAAAAAAAAAAATGAAAATAGTTTTCTGAAATGAGACATGGCTGTTATTTCTTTAGAGTCTTATTACAGTCGTGGGACACTTTAGCACAAGGCTGGGCATCATTCTCTGGTACATACTGTGGAACGGGACACTATTCATTTCTTCCTTTATTTTTTTTCTCCATCAAAACATGCACAAAGTCTGAAATAGGAATCAATGGCCAAAATTCAATCTCAGCAGCAGAGTAATCTGTCAGTAGCTTAGGCACCTGAAGATGACTTCAGTCTGCAAAGTTAAAAGTTGAAGCATCAGCTAACTCTGAAAGTGAATTTTGCATTCCTACTGAGATAGGCTTTCCTCGGCTCTGGAGTATATAGTTCTTCTCTATTCTAAACACTTGATATGAAAATGTTCATTTCAAAGATACAAGTTGTGAAATCTCCCCATATACAAATCAGAGATGTGTTTGGTTCGTGACACAGCATGAATTGTTAAAGCATTGCTTGGCTGCATTTGGAACCGTACATTGTTCATCATACAGAATATGTTTTCAATAAGAATAGCCTGGCCATGGCCGAATTGGGGATGACATTTACACATATAAATGCTGGGCTTGTGCTGTTTTCTCCAGATATGGTTATCCTTTGTGGCCTGACAGATGGAAAAGCAATCATCCCATAAGATAAGGGATTTGTTTTGCCTCGGGGGAAAAAAGCTATTTCTTTCTTCTTAAAAACAATATTTTATTGCATTTACTTATTTATCTATCTATTCGAGGGGGAGTGTGTGCTACAACACATGTGCAGAAGGCAGAGGACATCTTTTTAAAAGTCAGTTCTCTCCTGTCACGAAAGTCCTAGAAATTCAACTTACATCATCAGGCTTAACACCAAGTGTCTTTACCTACTGAGCCATCTCCCCAATCTCAAAAAAGCAATTTCTGATGCCATTAATGCAGGCAAAATGTGGTAATAAGCCATTTGTGAGCAAAGGCTATCATTCATTGTCTCTTTTTATGTGAATTTTGATCATATTTCCAGTTAAGATGCATTCAAGAGGTTTGTAAGATATGAGGAAAGCACTAAAGTGAGGCAGGAAAAAAAAAACAAGTACTATTGTTACTTTCATGTGATAAATAGAAATGAAGACACAGAAGAATGAAGAAACTCCTAAATCAGAAAGCTCATAACAACAGGAGACAACATTCCTCTGTGACAGTTTCACATTCAAATCTACTAGGAAAAGAAGTTAAATAAATTCATGAGTGTTGGGTCCAGCATGGCCCTAGTGGGGACAGAATGATATGGTTCCTGCCCCTGAGACAGGGCCAGTGGAAGCAGGCCTCCATGAGAATGTCCTCTCTGTTCCTGTTAATGACTCCATGATAATCAGAGACAACATGAATCCAGGAGGTGAAGATGTGGCTAATGTCTTAGCAAAATGGTTAACACCTTAAAGCTGTGGAAAAGAACTCCAAAAACATGAGTCTGAAAATACATAATTTCTCAACTATGCAAAAAATAAGGATGCAGTATGAATTTTGAGGGGTTTCATGAATCTAAAGGAACAAAGGCAGCTGCATTAATGAGCCAGCTTGTCAGAAAGACACAAAGGTGGGCAGATAGAAAGGCAGGCAGATTCCTGAGTTCAAGGTCAGCCTGGGACACAGCAGGTCCAGGCCCAGGTGTGACAGAATGGTAATTTCAGGACAGAATCCCATCCAGCTAGCTTAGCATCTGCATATAACAGAGGCAGGCAGATCTCTGAAATCTTTTGCATTGTGCTTGCTGTCTCCTAAGAATTAGGGGGCTGGGGTCACAGGATGCTGACTCATAGGATAATCAAAAGGAAACCTGGAGTAAATGACTGGATTTATATGTAAAATAAAAGACTGGGCTTATGGTCTGCAGGAGATGAGCTATCCAGAGAAAGGGTTTAGAATAGCAAGAGAAAGGACTGCCTGGAGAACTGCCTCAAGCAGAATAAAAAGAGAGCTGTCTGTAGGTCTTGAGAGAAAGCATGTTGGAAATCTGTCTCCTGTAGACCACAGGTCACCAGCTTGAACCCATGATTTGACTTCAAGTCATTTGTTTTCCATGCTTCCAGACACCCCTTCTATCAGAACCCCTCTCAAAGCTGAGGCTGGTCTTTGGCACATGAGCACTAAACCAGCAGTATAGAAAATCCTTAAAGGAATACGATATACAAAGGAAGAGGAAAGACACTATTGCACACGACACAGGAAAAATCGAATCCGTGAAAGCAACAGAGGAACAGAGAGCAAGGTAGGAATCGACCATTTCTAACAGAATAAACCAGAGAATATGCAGTAGTACCAGTAGAGGAAGAAAATAATTTACCCATTAACCAATCAAACAAAACAAAAATAAGTATAGAGAATATCAATCCCTTTCTCAATTTTAATCTTGATAAAGATGACCTTAGCTTAAAATCCGGATTTTTAAAATCTGACCCAATTTTCTGCTGCCACCAAGAGACATGAAGCTAGGAAAGACATTCATAAACTGAGACTCAGAGACTGAAAACCAAACCACCAAACGAACAGAAGCTAAAAAGAAACTGGCAAACTGGTTCTTATATCTCAAAAGTGATGAAGTAGATCTCAAACAAAAGTAGGAAGAAGCTGTGAGGAGGATTACTACGTATTGACAAAAAAGTAATTTGTCTAGAGGACTTAACAACTGTAAATATTTATGCACTGAATTTGAGGGTGGCCCATCACATTTTTAAAGGTATAAAGCAAATAACTGAGGAAGTCTAGACATGATGATAGTAAGGAACATCCTACCACTTTCACATCTAAATAGATCTTCTAAACTAAATATCAGTGAAGAAGCCTTAGTATTAAATTATGCCACAGATCAGCTGAATGGACCACACAACTGACAAGGAATTATTTGTTTTTTTTTTTTTTTTTTTTTTTTTTTTTCGTTTCTTTTTCTTTTCTTCTTCCCTGAAATGCATGGGACATTCCCTGAAATCAACTGCATTATACGCCACAAAGTAAGCTTTAATAAATAAATAAAAATCGGGGCCGGAGAAATGGCTCAGAGGTTAAAAGGACTCATTGTTCTTCCAGAGTACCCAGGTTCAAATCCAGTACCCACCTCACAGCTCAAAACTGTCTGTAACTCTAGACCCAAGAGATCTGGTGCCCTCTTCTGGCCTCTGTGGGTAGTGCACTCATATGCATAAAAAAAACTTAAAAATACTTACATACATACATACATACATACATACATACATATATACATACATTATTGAGATAATTTTCCTACATTTTGCCAAACCACAATAAAGTAAAACTACATGGAGACTAAAAAAAGTTCTTTGAACAGAGGACCATTGAATAAACCTAAAATAAAAAGACAACCTACTAAAACTTTGGAATATAGCAATGGCAGTTATAAGAGAAAAGCTCTGAGTGCTCATATTAAAAATCAGAAAGGCCAGGCATGATGTCACACAACTTTAATCCCAGGACTCAAGAGGCAGAAGCAGGCAGATTTCTGTGAGTTCGAGTATAGCCTGGTATACAGAGAGATCCAGAACAACAAGGACCACACAGAAAAGCCCTGCCTTGAAAAACAATAAAAAGATCTCACAGAGCCCAATGATGCATCTAGAAGCTTTACATAGGTAGAAATAAGCCAAACCTAAAGACAAGTAGCAAGAAATAATGCATTGGAGTAGAAAATAGTGAAATAGAGAATAAAAGAGCAAAACATAGAATTAATCAAGGACTTGGTTTTTTGTAAAAATTAATAAGCTTGCCCAACCCCTAACCTAACTAATCAAAAGAAAAAGAGAAGACCCAAAATAATAGTAACTAAGGCTGTCTAATTATACTTAAGGTCAAATCATGAATTCATGAATACTCTAAAGAAGATGGAAGGCCTTAGCAAAGATGCTTGAATCTCACTCAGAAGAGGGAATAAAGTAGTCATAGGAGGCAGAGAAAGGGAGGGAACAAGGTGGGAGAGGGGAGGGGAGGGGAGGGGAGGGGAATGGTTTTTTTGTTTTCAGGATCAGGTGTGAGGAGAGATAGGAAAGAGGGCCTGATGGCCAGAAGAATGAATTGAAATCTGCAGCTGGCTGGGGAGCCTGGTGCAATATCAAGGAGATGCCAGAGACCTGAGAGGCTTTCACATGGGTGTGAGCTTAGCTGAAACTCATAGCAGTGGGGATATGAAACCTGAAGAGTCCACCTTCTGTAGCCAGGCAGGAACCCCAGTGGAGCGATAGGGACACCAACCTACCCACAAAACTTTCTACCCAAGATTTAACCTGCATAGGAGAAATGCAGGCATGGGGGATGGAGCAGTGACTGAAGGAATGGTCAACCAATAACCTGTCCCCCATGAGATCCATCCCATGTGCAAGCACCAATCCCTGACACTATTATGCATGCAGACAGAAGCATGTTGTCCTCTCAGAGGCTCCACCCAGCAGCTGACTCAGACAGATACAGACACCCACAGCCAAACAGTGGATGGAGCTTGGGGACTTTTATGGAAAAATAAGAGGAAGGATTGGGGCACCTAAGGGGATAGGAACTCCACAGGAAGACCAACAGAGTCAACTAACCTGGACCCTTGGTGGCTCTCAGAGTCTGAACCACCAACCAAAGAACATACACGGACTGGATCTAGACCACCCTCCTCTCCGAACATAAGTAGCAGATGTACATCTCAGTCTTCATGCTGGTCCTGAACAACTAGAGCAGAAGCTATCCCTAAAGCTGTTGTTGCCTGTCTGTGGAATCCATTCCCCTAACACGGCTATCTTGTCTAGCCTCAGTGCAAGAAGAAGCACCTAGTCTTACACAGACTTGATGTGCCAGGGTAGGGAGATATCCAAGGGGGGGGGGGGGGCTCCACTCTCTCAGAGGAGAAGGAGAGGGGATGAGAGAGTGAGAATGGAGAGACCTGTAGGGGAGACAGTGTTGGCAATGTAAAATAAATTTATTTCAAAAAAGAGAAACAGTCATGCTTAGTGCTATAAATCAAGCCAAATTGCTCTGATGAAGAGGTCATAGTAACTAGAAAACAATCTCTATTGCTATTTCCTAAGTCGTTATAGATTTCTACCGTAATTCTAAGTACTTACCCTTAGACCCATAGATAAGTTTAGCTCTCACTCTTTATCAAACAAGCTACTACTATATGTGCAGGTGATAAAGGCTATTGTAGATATTAACAACTAGTCAAAAATACAGAGAATGTGCAGCTGTAGGGTTCTGATCCTCAGTTGGTAAGTCTGTGACACAACCCCTATACCTGAGGTTCAGCAAATAGCACAGATTTTAAGATCCAGAGGATCGGGGGGGGGGGGGCATCTGCGGTGAAACTGTTTTCTACACATGACAGGAAAGCTGCACCCATGGACTCTCAGCAATATGGTTACCCAAATAAGAACTGCACAGTGACAATGCCAGTCGACATACTGGCATGAGTGGGGGAGATCTCACAAAGCCCACCCCTAGAGGAAGAGCTACAGTCAGTTAATGGGTACTGGATCGGTCTTCTCCAGAGGTGAGTATCCTAATAGGTTATAAAGTTATGCAAAATTGTCTGCCCCAAAGACGTATACATGTGAGCAATGCTAATTGAATTCAGTAAGGTGTGTGTGTGTGTGTGTGTGTGTGTGTGTGTGTGTGTGTAATAATTAAAGAAAAGGTCATAAGTTTGAAACGGTGCAGAGGACATAGAAGTTAGAGGAGATGGGAGTGTACAAATGATATAAATGCCGTACTCGTGTATGAAATTGTCAACAAAAGTAATTAGTTATAAAAATCAGAACTGTGATGGAGTTGTTTGAGTTAACTATCCCCTGATAGGAAGTTGTTTGTGGAAAAGAAGAACAAACCCAAGTCTTTGTAAAGGTGACATTAGAAACATGTCTATCATTTTTTATTAAATTATTTTATTTATTTATATTCCAAATATTACCCCCTTCCTGGTCCCCCTCCAAGAGTTCTTCACCCCATTCCCCCTCCTCTTTGCTTCTGAGAGGATGCTCCTCCACACACCCACTCACCCCACCACCACCACTTCACCTGCCCCTAGTATCCCTGTTCCCTGGGACATCAAGTTTCTACAGGACTAGGTGCATTTTCTCCCACTGAGGGCAGACAAGGCAGTCCTCTGATAAATATTTGTCTGGGAACACAGACCAGCCTGTATATGCTCCTTGATTGGTGACTTAGTCTTTGGGAGCTCTAAAGGGTCCAGATTAGTTGGCGCTGTTGTTCTTCCTTCAGCTCCTTCAGATTTTCCCCTAACTCCTCCATTGGGGACGCTCAGTCCAATGGTTGGCTGTGAGCATCCACCTCTGCCAGAGCTTCTCAGGGGCAGCTATACCAAGTTCCTGTCAGCAAGCACTTCTTAGCATCAGCAATAATGTTTGGGTTTGGTGTCTGCAGATGAGATGGATCCCTAGGTGGGACAGTCTCTGGACAGCCTTTCCTTCAGTCTCTGCTCCATTTTTTTCCCTGCCATTCTAGAGGAAAGTGTATCATAGTGAAGTAGAAAGAAAACTGAAAACAGAATCCAAGTTGTGAAATTCACCTTTAAGCACACAATACAGGGATATAAGTGATCTTTAAACCACTGTACACCATTCTCCCAACCCTCCAAGACCAATCTCCACTCTTGTAGTGAAATTGGGGGCACTCTTGGTCATCCTTGAAGCTAGGCTAGGTTCACCACCAGTTTTTATCAGTAGACTATTACACAAGTGACGCTGGGAAGGTCCTATGACTAACTTTTCAAAAGGCCCAGCAACTTCTGCTTTTATTCTGGGAAGTCAACTACCATTTTTAAATCATTTTTAAAGCAGTTTTAGAAACAGTAATTATAATGAAATGGATAATAGTAGAAACATATATTGTTCTTCCTTAGACAGAATATGTCTCATGTTAATATATAGAAAATGAGTTACAGACACAAGCCAAAACTCAAACTGTAAAGTGAATATTTCTGTATTTCCTTTTTAAATTAGCCAGATGTGATGACATATGACTGTAACCACAGCAATCAAGAAGCTTAGTCAAGAGGTCTTGTCATGAGTTCAATGCTGGTCTGGGCTACATAGTAAATTTGAGATTGAAGGCACCTGGAAACTGTTTCCCCCAAAAAATTAAATAAATAAATGAACTAATAGGTGAAAACATTCCAAGAAGCAAAACTCCAGGCCAAGGTGCTTTCTCTCATGACTGAAATGACACCTGTAGTGGTGAAGTAATGATTCTATACAAACTCTTGAACACAGAGGAAGTCTTCCCAAATATTTCTATGAACATGCATTAGTTTCAAAACCAGACAAAAATCACTCCAATGAAATAAAAGTAAAACTCAATAACTCTTGCAGATAAAATGATCTTTACCAAACTTGCAAATATTAGTATTTATCATATTAATGCAAAGCAAACTCAGCATTGAAAAATAAGTCAAGCCCATTCCCAGTGACTACATCTACAAAAAAACACCTCACCTAAGGCTCAGGGAACATTATGGAAGAGGGGACAGGAAGATTGGTCAGGGAGTTTGCTGTGACACTGTGTCTCCTAGTAATGTCAGAAACAATAGCCAAAGGAAAAAAATCTCACCAACACGACTGCCCAAACATCCGCTGAACAAAGACTATTCCAACAGGCATGCTAAAGTGGACTAGGGGAAGTCCACAAGTACTCAGCCCTACATAAAAAGTGACAGGAAACCAGAGAATGCAGAGCAATAGTCTCCCTCAGGAAAGAGTATACCAGTTGGATATCCAATACCAAATGGTTAACCCTGAAAATGTACATATGAGTTACATTATACAGAGTGAGCAGGAATACACACACACACACGTATTTCATATATATATGAAAACTATTTATATATATGTATATATATGAAAAATGTCATAGTCATTTGTATACTTCCCCTAAGAACATTAGTGAGAAGATAGTATGTGCTCTCACCATTGTTGAAAGCCTACGGGACAATTTCAGTAACTTTGAGAAATTCCAAATCATCATTTGGTCAATATGCCTGTTTTTTTTAAATATGTATGTGTATGTATGCATAGTATGCATATTGTGTGTATGTGCATTTAAATGTGTGTGGCCAAGTGCATATATATGAGCACATATGTGCACATACATGTAGAAGTCAGAGATTGGCAATAGATGCCTCTATCGATCAGTTTCTACCTTATGTATTGAGGCAGAATCTCTCATTTAAATCCAGGACTGATCAATTCAGCAAGTCTAGCTGGCCAGCTTACCCCAGAGGTACTCTGTGCTACCTTCCATGATAGAATTACAGGCAGGCCACCATGCCCCTGGCATTTACAAAGGTGCTGGGCATCTGAAGTCAAGTCCTATGCTAGGGCAGCAAATGCCCTACCAAAGCATGTCCTCAATTAAGTAAACGTGTTTATTCTTTTTTAAAAATATATTATTTATTTTATATATGTGAATACACTGTCACTACCTTCAGAGACACCAGAAGAGGGCATCTTAACTGCTGAGTCATTTCTCCAGCCCAACATGTTTATTCTTATATAGTATTATACTCTCCTGACTATTATGGCTTTGTGAGGTCTGAAATTAAATAACAACAGTTCTTTGGTTTCTTCTTTTTCAAGACTGTTCACTACTTTGGGTCCATTTCAATTCCATATTAACTCTAGCATCATTTTTTCATATCTGAAAAAAATGAATTTTGTGATTTTTGTAATTTTGGTAGTCATTCATTTAGGTATGCAGGTCAACTTGGAGAGTGCATTGTAAAGAAAACTTTATGTTTTCTCCTAATCAAAGAGCATGGCATTACTTTCCCATTTATTTGTGCTTTCTTTCAATTTTTTTCAAAATGTTTCATTTTCAGGGGAAAAAGAGATCTTATATTCTTATGTTTTAATATTCTTAAAGGTTTTATTATATATGGTACTATCCTAAATGAAACTACTTTCTAAATTTAATTATTAGAGTATTTTTACCATCTATAAAAAGAAAAGTTTTTTGCCTAGAGTCCTACAAAATATATTTGAAATGATAGAAGGAAACTGGTTAGCTCTTCCTGAACTTTAATTTTTCAATAGTATTGTAGATGTGAAATCAAAAGCACACACACAAAAAAATAAATAAAGATACATTAGATTCCATCAAATGAAAAATTTCAGTCTGTCAAAAGATATAATCAAGGAAATGAAAAGACAACACAGAGATTGGGGTAATCATTTGTATCCGATAAGGGTCTAGAACCCAGAATACAGAAAAGATCAAATTATGAATAATATCCAAGAAAAAATACAGTTATAAAAAGTTTATTTTCAAAAGCGTAGGCAGAAAAATACACATATACAGAATGTTGCTGGGGATGCTGGCTCATGTCTGTAACTCAAACACTTAGAAGCCAAGACAAGAGAATCATAAAGTTCAAGGGCAGTCTGGACTACATTGAAAAAAATCCTGTCTCCTAAAACAAATGTATGATGTTTTCAAGCAAAAGCTTACTGCATTGGAAATGAAAGAGAAATTCAGTCTCACTTCCAGACCTCCCTGATACACAATCAAACAGTAATACTCATTGCCTTAGTCCATTTATGATGCTATAACAAAGTGTCTGAGAGCAGGTAATTTTAAAAAGAACATCAATGTATTTTTCTGAGTTTTTCTGAGTTTTTCTGAGCAGTGAAAGCTCAAGGCTCTGGCAAGTCCAATGTCTGATGAGCGTTTGTCCTCTGCTTTCAAAGCACTGCCTTGTTCTTGCATGTCCTGTGTCCTCACGTAATGGAACAGACAGAAGAAAGCAAACCTATTTCCTCTAGCCTTTTAACAGGCCCCTAAGGTCACCAAAAAGACTCCCCAAAAATGAATTATTCACTCCTTATAGGTTTGATATCCAAATACTACCTTATTGGTGGTTGTTTCAACACATTGATCTGATATCTTCAGCATGTGCCATCTGCCAAATTAAATTCTCTTCAATTCTGCTTCATTTATACCCTGTGCTGCTCCTTGAAAAAGCTATTTTGGAAGTTTCTCATCTATTTTTTTCTGAAGATTTAAAGCTGTGAGTTCAAGACAGTACTCCCTTAAAAGGTTAAACTTGTAAAAAAAAAAAAAACTTACTTATAAAATAAGGATTTTTGGAGAGCAAATTAGAAGAGTATAGTCAATAATAGAAAGTGCAGCATGGGTTAAATAGGACAGCAGAGTGTGGCTGGAACTATGTATTTTATTTGGACAATAGTGAACAACTGACCATGGGTGGGCTCTCAACAAAATATGAACTCTACAATACCAGATAAAGATGGCATATTCTCACCTTTGAACATATTTTAAATGCACTACTGCAAAAACTTGGATGTTCCTTCTGGAGTGGTGGCTAGCTCCATGAAATGATTAATGAAATGGGAGCCTTGGTATGTACACCACTATCTAGCAGAACTTGACAAAGAGACTAACAATGAGATTCTGAAAGATAAATTAGAGTAACACACCACAGTGAACAAGAAAGAAGTCCAAGGGAAATGACCAACTATTACAAAAGTTAAATAAAATGTAGGCTTAAAACAGACTTTTGAAATGGACACAGCCATATAAAATAAAATTCCACATCCCTAAGCAATAAACTCTTGTGTCCATAAATCTATTAAAAACACTATTCCACATTAACGTCAGAAAGATATGTTGTTTGTTTGCTTTGTGGTTATCTTATCATTCTGAACCAAATTTCAATTCAAAAGAACAAAATAGAATTGTCAGTCTTTTTGCAGAGGTTTAAAATTTGTATTTTAAGCCTCAGGTTTTTTTTTTTTTCACTGAATGTCAAACAAATAAAACTCAGGCACTGAAGAGGTTGAATTGTCCTTTCTCATAAGCAAGCTTTTGCCTGGAATTTTACGTTGGCAAACCAAAAACTTTTTTTGCAGCCCTTTTAGCCCCTTGCTGAAGAAGAGAGGGTCATTCTGAATGTGTTCCTCCCACGGTCATTTATTTTCTCTCAAGCCAACTGGATGCTTCTCTGCAAATGGCTCTGTATTTCTATCCAAAGGAATTATAAGTACATTTTAAGGGTAACACAGATGTGGCTTTGTGCAAATGCAGATGTTGCCTAAATCATTGTGACTGTAATAATTAAAACTGTAATCTGCGCTCTTAGATTCTGAATTATGATTATTAAGAGTCCTGTCAGAGATTATTTCCTTTCACCGTTTTCTTTCTGCTTCTGCTACTTTAAAATATCTTGTTAGATGCTAAGATTTATGCCAATAGACTTTTTAAGGTAACTTTCACTTTTGGTTTACCCTACGATGTCACTACATGTCGTATAGCATTAGAGCTGCAAGTTAGCCCTGTTCGTACTTTTTGTTATCATTTTTAATCTTAGGAATTTCATAAATATAAACAATGAAATATTATCATGTCCACCCTCCATTTCCCTTCTAAGAGTATGCTAAAATACCTGACTTTATACCAACAGAACAGTGTACTTCTCATCCCTCATCAAAGAAGCTTCTTTTTGAAATATGAAGGTGGAAGAACGATTACAGTCAGCTACAACTGGTCAAAATGCAGAGAAAACCTGACAATAAGATACCCAGACTCAACTGATACATCTACCAACACAACTCCTACATCTAACACTTGAGAAACATTGTGGAAGAGGAGGTGTAAAAAGTGTAAGGTTGCCTGCTAGAACATTGTGCCTTTTATATGAATAAGAGCTGCATGATGACAACAGTAGTCATCATGACAATGTTGGTAAGGGAAAGCTCACAAGGCCCCACGCTTAGATAAAGAGTGACAAGCCATCAATGACTGCAGAGGAAGAAGAAGAAGTTGCCTCCAGGTACAAGGAGTCTAATAGGTTATCCAACACCAAGTGGTAAGCCCTAATCGCATCTATAGATAAGCAACACTAAACGAACACAAAAGGTTGTATACATGTATCTACAGAAGGATAGACCATGAATCACAGGAGGAATGGGAGGAACAGGAAGTGAGAGAGGTATAATTTACATAAATACAATGTATTATGTATGAAATTCTCAAAAAAAATGCTTTTTATATAAAGAGTGCCTCCCCTACCCTCAGAACCTATCGACTGACAATAGCTCCTTAATAAGAAGTAATGTCTAGGGAGCCCCTCCCATATTCATGCTAGAATTTTGTTTGGACTGATTTTATACATGTCTTGTACAGGTAACTACACTGCTGTGTGTCCATGACTGCAATACTCATGCTGTGCCCAGAAGACAGCATTTCATAGCACTCTTCCCCATGCTCCACCTCTTACATTCTTTCCCCTTTCATTTCTCTAACGTTCCTTCGGCTTTGGATGGTGATGGTGGGGAAAGCAGTCAGTCTTTTATTCTCAGTATTTCAATACATCTCTTCATTGACTTCTGCCCACTACAAAAGAAGCTTATTTGACTAAGGTAAAGAGAAACCCAGGTCAACGGGTATAAACATATATATTTAGAGACAATTAGACAGCATTACCATTGACCAAAATAGGAGTAGTATATTGTACTTACAGCCTGTAACCTCCTCAGTTATGAGCTTTTGGGCAAGATTATAGTAGCAGGCACAAAATTCTTCTCCTGTAGAAGAGGCCTCAAATTCAATCAGAAAGCATTTAGTTACTCTAGCAGTAATGCTATTACATCAGTGAGCAAATCTTGCCTGGTAGGTCAGTATTGTAGCACACAATGTTTGGCTCTGGATAAGACTACTGATTCTTTTCTTCCAGAGCAGCCTGCATAGCTAGCCAGCAGAGAGGGGATTTCCAGCTCAGTTTAAGATGATTGATGTCACTATGTCCTGCAGCCAGAGTCACACTTCTTAGACTTACTGTTCCAAAGACATTAATCTCCAATGTTTCAATTACTCTAGTAAATTTTTCTACATGCATAAAATGCTCGCCTCAACAATGACTATGTAGTCCTGTCTTTCTTTTCAGACACATTCTGGCTACTACTATCCTGGGATCATATATACCCATCAAATTGAGCTCCTTAAAGTTCCCCAAACATGGTATTTCTCTCATGCTTCCAAATTGTAACAGACTACTTTCTCTACCATAATGCCCTTCCCCAAGCTTTAGCTTATTCCTACTGTTTTATTAAATATCGGTCAAGAAAGCATCTTCCCAGAA
The DNA here is from genome assembly GCF_011762505.2 of Arvicanthis niloticus. Lineage (NCBI taxonomy): Eukaryota > Metazoa > Chordata > Mammalia > Rodentia > Muridae > Arvicanthis > Arvicanthis niloticus. Next base: position 93,747,336 of record NC_047679.1, on the reverse strand, counting down.
TGATCTATTTGTATCTCTCTCTTTTCTTTGTCATCATGAATTACATGATTCTACATTGTATCATAGTGTATCTCACTGGTTCATAATTTTCTAATCAACTCACCTAAATGTATTTTACAGAAACAAAATACAGATTTTTTAAAAATGTATGGGTTGATGAATTTTGACAAGTGTATATCTGCGTGATCGCTATTCCAATCAAGATGAAAGTATTTTCATTGTTAGAGAAAATTATCTCATGCTCATGTCCTTTTGCAATCAATCTCACCCACACAGGAATACACTCATTGTATTTCTATAAATATAAATTTGTTTTCTTATTCTAGAATTTCATGTAAATTAAATGATACGGCACATGCTTTTTAAGGTTAGCTTTTTGTTTTACATGCTGCCTGTGAGGTACCATGTACTTGTATATATCCATAATTCACTCATTGTCATTGCTTCAGGAATGTATTGTTATTTAGACATTATATTATTTATCCATATAACTATTGAAGACAATTTCAGTTATTTCCATCTTAGCATTAACATGAAAACTGTTATAGACATCTGCACACAACTCTTTTGTTAACAAAAATTTTCATTTCTCTTGATTAATAACAAGAGTAGAATGCTAGATTAGGTAATAGATATATTATTTAATTTATAAGAAACTGATAAACTGTTACTCTGTAGTAGTGTCATTATACATTTATACAAGTAGTACATGAGTTGTCTAGTTTTCCATGTCACAAATAATACTTAGTGTAGCATGATTGTGTTGTGGTTTTGTTTAATTGTCTACTTTTGATCCTACCGTGATTTTTAATAGCCTGTGTTTTACTGTTTTAGTCAGGATGACTATGCCTGAGTAATTTATGAGGAACAGAAATTTATCTCTTAAAGTTTATGATTCTGAAATATTCAGTATCAATGCAATAGCAAGTCACTTGGGAGGAGCCAAATTTCACCATCCATGACGCTGACTAAAAAGCTGTATCCTCTAGAAAGGGAACATGATTTCTCACAAAGCAGAGGAACAAGAAGAGAGTCAATCAGTACCAGTTGAGCTCTTGAGGTTGCATCCCTCATGGCCTAATTACTCCTTAAAGGTCCCACATCTTAATGCTGTCACATGGGCAATTAAGTTTCAGTGTGAGTTCTGGGGATAACAAATAAAAAGTCCAATTCCAGGTCTAAGGTACCTCTTTTTGAGTTGTTGGTCAGTGGGAGTCATATGGATTCGCAAACACTGGCATGGCTGTTGATTGTTATTGTCCAACTTGATAGTATTGTCCCTATTGCTGAAGATACCACATATTTAAATCATAAGACACAGAGAAGTCAAGGTCTGCACCACAAGATTCATGCCTGATACCATTAACTGAATTAAGTGGCTGGGTAGATCACAGATCCTAGGGTAGAAAGAACTATAATTTGCTAAATAAACATAGTACTAAACTGACCCCTAAGTGTTTATGTTTCTACCCATAAGATCTCAACCCTAGTGAGAAAATTAATATAGAAACACATGAACATGCAATATGCAGAAAATGAAAGACTAAGTGCTTGGACCCAAACAGCACATCTATATATGAAGGAAAGAGGTCTTCTTTCCAAGGCTCAAGGATCATCATGGAAGAGGAAACAGAAAGATTGTAAAAGTGAGAGATAGTGGGTGGCTGCAGTAAAGTAACGGTTTTTGGACATGAGAGGGCTGTTTCACACATAAATTCTCATGGTGGCTATGATAGTATACACAAAATTAAGCCAGACAAAATCCAAGCCTGAGTATGGGATAGGGGAGGTAACAAAATCCCACTCCTATCTCAAGAGCTATTGACAGTGGATGGCTATATAGAGAGAGTCGGTTTTCTTCAGGGAAACAGGCCCTAAGCGGCTACCCAGGCTCCAATAAGTGTCCTTTTATTCATGCAAATACTGACAGTATTACCTGTATTCCATGAAAATAATTTGAGAACATGAAGTTGGGAAAGAGTCATAGTGCAGGTATTGGGGGTGGAGGATAGATGTGTGGGAGTAACGGTGTGGATGATTTGGTTTTTAAAAAATAAGAAAAAGGAAAATTGAGCCAGGAAATAGTGGCTCATGCCTTTAATTCCAACATTTGGGAGGCAGAGGGAAGTAAATTCCTGAGTTTAAGGCCAGCCTGGTCTACAGAGCAAGTTCCAGGAGAGCCAGGGCTATACAGAGAAACTTTGTCTTGAAAAACAAACAAGAGAGAGAGGGCAGGGGAGGGGAGGGGAGGGGAGGGGAGGGGAGGGGAGGGGAGGGAATGGGGGGAGGGGAGGGGAGGGGAGGGGAGGGGAGGGAATGGGGGGAGGGGAGGGAAGGGAAGGGAAGGGAAGGGAAGGGAAGGGAAGGGAAGGGAGAAGAAGAAAGGTAGGAAAAAAGATAAGCAAGTGTTAAAATAATACTGAAGTATGCATAACACATTGTGTCATTGCAGTTTGATAACAGCATCTTTGTTCACTAATGGTCTTCAACATCGTTTTACCTACATGTAAATTTCTCTTTTTTGCAAATTATTGCCTCATATATAAAAGGAACTGATTTTAGAAACCATCAAGCACGTTTAAATCTCAGATCTTACACTGGCAACCTGATCTTAGACCATTACTCAGCCAGTCTGAACCACAACTAACTTATCTGTAAAATGGGGATAATCTGTTTTCAGAGGCAGATAATATGTATTACCTGCCCAGCACAGTGTCCTCTATAAAGAGGTTTTAATAATAGCCAGCAATACCAGCATGCCTTTAATTCCAGCCCCAGGTGAAACAAAGGTAAATAGAAACTGTGATTATTATTGTCAAAGAATTGCTTCAAGAAGCCAAGTGTGATAGCTCACATCCTGTCACTTGGAGGTTAAGAAAGGAGGATTGCCATAAATTCATAAATTCATTAATTTTACCATAGGCTGCATGGTAAAACCAGGCAATCTACAATGTGAGACCCTGTCTCTCATGTTAGATGTATAGGAATGATTCGACAGTAGAAGGTTTGCTAATATATGCGAGGCTCTGCATATATATTATTCTCAGCATCACAAAGAAAAAAAGGTGATTTTGCACATTCCTAGGACCTAGTCAAAGAATCCTGACTGGTAAGCTTGCCCTCTGATCAAATGCTTCAGCTTGTTGCTACACTCCCTCACGCTCTGCTTTTGTCCATACCTCCCAATTCAAGTTTTAGAACTCCCCTGTATGTATGTCTAACAACCTCACTGAAATTTTAGTTTTACAAAGAAAATAATTATATCTGCGTTATCTACTTGCATGTGCTTCGCAAGCAGGACAGTGTGATCTACACTTGCTGGGAGAAGGTGAGCAGAAATACTGGCTTGCCTCCTCTCTGTCTCATGTAATGGACAATCAACCTCTTTTTTAAATTTTAATTTCTCCAGGAGGCATAAGGGATTTTCTTTTCAAATTGTCCATGTCTAAGTCCTCCCTGATCCAAGCCAGACTAGACACTCAAACCATGTTTCTTTAGATCTGGGAGTTTTGCTCAATGGTAGATTATATGCTCACCATACACAAGACACTGGGTTCTAGATCAAGCAATGACAATTTTATAAAAAAAAAAAAAAAATAGGAAAAAGGAAAAGAAAAAAGAGAAAAGAAACTAGTTTTGGCATAGAACAAACCTGTAATAGAGACCAAATTCCATCACTCCTTTGCTATGTGAATTGCTAGCACGTGACTTTATTCCCCTAAGCCTACGATTTCTCCCTTTAATATTGATACAATAATAGGTGATGAAAATAAATAGTATAACACCTTGCCCGTGTTATAGTCTTTTCGAAAGTATCAGCTGACTAACAAATACTTCTAACAGCAATAGTGACTGAAGTCTGAATGGAACCTACAACTTCCCAAAGTACAGCACATGGACAACCTATATTCAATTACCTTTATTTTCCTAAAAATAAGAAAGTCAAATAGATACCCCAGAGTTTCCTTTTTTAATTTATCATTTTTAGATTAGCTTTTATTTTTATTTTATTTTTTCTATTGAAAATAAATTCTTCTCTCATATAATACATTCCAGTCACAGTTCCCACCCCCAGTCACCTCTTAGACCTCCCTCGCAACCTCCCCTCTCTCCAAGACCCAGTCCCCTTCTGTTTCCACTTCAGAAAAGAACAAGTGTCCAAGAGATGATAGCCAAACAGACAAAACAAGATAAAATAAAACAAGGAGAAAGCCTTCTATCACTGAGGCTAGACAAGGCAACTCAGTAAGAGAAAGAGTCCCTAAGGTCCCCAAAGATTCCATATATATATATATATATATATATATATATATATATATATATATATATAAAATAAATGTAAATGATGTTTCCAGAATGCATATTCTACACTTGGAAGTTAGCCACCATCTTAATGCCATAGCTGCCAGGCACCTGACTCTTGTTGTAAGAACAGAGAAAAGTTAATGGAAGTGTTGCTCCCAAAGACATTCACAGACAGATGAAGACTTAATGCCCACCTTACCTTCTCCACCCTATGTCAAGGAAAGTTTGAAGGAGACGACAGTCAGATAGGTCATTTATTTGTCTATGATGTGCGGGTGATACCAGGCATACATCTAACCACATTGAGAGTTGTTCTCCATCATCAAAACAGAGTCAAAAGCTGTTTTTGTAAAATCCATCAAGGCATAGTCTGAAAATCCACTGTTCTACACAATATGAAAGAACTTAAGGCAAGGCACAGGCTGACAGCAAGCTATGTCCAAGGAACTCATGAGTTCACCAAGTTGGACTTTGGTGAGATTGTGCTCTATTCTGTTATCGGTGCCATATGTGGAGTAAACAGATGTTTTCTCACTTCTCTCTGGGAAAATTCAATGCAACATTTTTCTATATCGGAGACTATGCAGGACATTAGATATACACTGATGAATAAAACACTGATGAACAGGGATAAGGATGTAAGTCAACATTTAACACTTAACATTCTTGTAGATGGCCCAGGCTCCTAGCATCCACATCAGACAGAAGATAATTGCCTGTAATTCTAGTTCTAGGGGATCCAATGACCTCTGGACTTCCCAAGCAAAACACACACACACACACACACACACACACACACACACACTGCAAATAAACATTGACTCATGCGGGCCGCACATAAATACAGTGAATCTCTAAACGACAAATCTGTTATGGAGAATAATCAATAGCCTTGGTAATAGCCTGTGATATCTATTGGGGTGTCTATGACACTCCTTTGTCAACAACACAAGAAAACATAACCTATTCCCAATACTAGAGGTTTTAGTTAGTGTCATAAGCTGTCTAGATGGGGCATATTCATCCCCACTATATGGTGACTCCACTTAATTCCATATGTATATTAGGAAGTTTGTTCAATGGTAGGTTTCCACATGGCTTTTCAAAGGCCTTTAGTGTTAGTTGCCCCTCCTCGCCCTCCTTTACCCTGCCCTCCTATCCCCTCTCCATTTAATCCTCCTATTCTAGTTTGCCCTTTATCTCTTTTTCCCCTGATTAAAGTCTCTTTTTAAAAGTCCATAGTCTACAACAATTAACAACAATTGCAAATGCCAAGTCAAGGAAAATCGATGTTCAAATTATTAGGAAACCATATAGCTATTTTTTTTTTTTTAGAACAGGCTGTTTTTATTCTAAAAACTCCTTGTGAGATAAAGACAAATGCTTAGATACAAAAGTTTTTTAATGTGTTCTTTAAAAGATTTCTACATCTTCAAAAGAAACAAACAAAAGATAAGAAGTGTGTTTTAAAAGCAGGAATAAAATTGTTCAATAGATATGTAGAAACAAAATATTGTTCAGAGACTCTCTGCTCCTTACTAATCGAGGCAGAGACAACCAGTAATCTGCTGTCTGGTGTGGATGCTAGGAACCAGCAAAAGGCTAAGTGTTCTTAGCTTTACATTGCAAATTCAGTGTCTCTACTGGTCCAGCTTTGTGATACCAAACAATGCTGAGGAGAGAATCTAATGTTTACAGCAGTGGATTCAATGGTGATGATTTCCTTTATTCTCCTTAAGAAAGCACTGACACTCCAGTTCTAATCCAAGACAGAGAGAAAGCTGCAAATTCAGCCATTCCTTTTTTTTTTTTTTTTTTTTTTTTTTTTTTGATTGATTGGCCTTTTTAAAGGAGTGAGAGGGAGACTAGAGCCTTTCATTGATCTGGGTTTTCCCAGTTAGCAATGACACCTTCTAAAAGACTAGTCTGATTATCATCTAAGAACAAGAAATACATTAAGCAAAATGAGGAGCCTCTTTCAAAAGTAATTTGAGCATTGACAACATATTGAGCCAAAGAAGACAAACCATGATGCTTTAAAAACACAGCTATCCATGAAAGCAAAGGCAAGCACTAGGCTGATCATGATGAGAAACAGGAAATTCTAAATTTTGTCCTCACAAGGAAGAAACTACTTTAAGACTCATCTTAGGTTTCTGTTGCTGTGAAGAGACATCATGACCATAGCAACTGTTATAAATGACAACATTTAATTTGGGCTTGCTTACAGGTTCAGAGGTTCGATGGATTATCTTTACGGTATGAAGCATGATAGCATCCAGGCAGGCATGGCACTGGAGGAGCTGAGACTTCTATCCCTTGTTTGGAAAGCAATTAGGAGAAGAGTGATTTCCAGGCAGCTAGGAGGAAGGTCTCAAAGCCCTCGCCCACATTGGTACTCCTGCTCCAACAAGGCCACACCTACTCTAACAAGGCTCCAACTCCTAATAGTGCCATTCCCTGGGCCAAGCATATTCAAACCACCACAAGGCTAAAGAATAAGTAAGGTCATCATGTAACTAGAGAATTGACACTTGTGCCAAATGACACATGGATGCACTTTTCTGTTACCACAATGAAACTACATTTTTAACTAGGCTTTTCAAGATAGGAAACTGGAGAGATGACTCAGATGTTAAGAGCACCAACTGCTCTTCCGGGAGACCCAGCTCCCTCATGAAGGCTCTCAACTTCAAACATTTATAACTCCAGTTCCAGGGGATCTGAAACCCTCTTCTTGCCACCACTGACACCAGGCACATAAGTAGTACACTGAGAGGTCTGCAGGCAAAACACCCATACACATAAAATGATAAATAAATTAACATTTTAATATAGCTCTCTAATATTTGTCTTGTTGTTGACATACTTTAACATTTCTACCAAATAAAAATCACTTCAGTCTCAAGGGACATGGTAAATGAATGAAGAGATCTAAAATGGATGCAAATCTTTTCATTTGTAAGCAAACAGACTATATTCAGAAGACAAAAATGTGGCAGATTAACATAATGAAATTTGTCAAGGAGTCACCATTCCTCTAAAAACTATTTTCCCATCATCGAGGACTAGATTATCCCTGGTAAATGAGAAGGCCAGCATTCAAAATCATCCATGAAGACACACAAAATACATCACTCTACTCAAATCCAAAGGCTAGCTCTCCATTTAGGAGTCGCCATAAACAAGTTTTCCCACCATGTGAAGAGAAGTGTTCCCTCCTACATGATCACTTCCACCAGCCTTTAACCCTGAGTCTGGCGCTTAACTAAAGTCCAGATTGCTAGGTACCTGGAAAATTTCATTTGTGATTTGGGGCCACTTAAGGATATGACAAGGAAAACTAGGGCGAAACAGACAAGCCAAGGACTCCTTAGCTTCTTATTGTTTCAGGTGTCGCAGAAAATCAGCAAATCCATGATGCACCAGGCACTAAGGCAAGTGAGGGTCAGGCAGGCAGCCAGAGACAGACAACTGGACCCAGAGCCAAAGACAGTAACGTGTGGGGAGCTAGTCGGGAGCGGAGCCCAGAGCCTCTTAGAAACAAGTGTGAGCGCGATCGAGAGGAACGGGTGATTGACAGCAAAGCTGACAAATTGGACGCTGTGCCGAGTCAAGCAGGCCGGGTACCTCAGGATTGTGGGTAGAAACTGTTGTGTGACTAAGGGTAAGGACAGTGTGGCAGAGGCTGAAAAAGGGAAAGCAGAGCAGGAACAAATTACAAATGGAGACTGCAGCTGCATTGCGTCAGAGTCAAGTGGACTTTGGCAGCTAAGGCTGTTGGGGGTTCCAGCTTCAGCTGTTCTCCTTCCCCCTCCTGCCACGTGAATGTGGCCTGGGGGCTTACTGTGAAGGCAGTGGAAACAGCTGGCCCAGGGAATCGCATATGGTGAGGAACTGAAAACAGTTCCAGCAAAGAACCACTGCATTTTGCTTAAAAAAGAAATTAGAAATGTACTGGGGGGGGGATTTGAATATGGATGGCTTATTGGGGGTATTTAGGTAGCCACAGGAAAGATTACTCAATAGCAAGAATGCGCAAACTTAAAAAGAAAGATTTAACCGAAATCAAGTGCATACTTCAGTCAATGAGCTCAGAAAGCATATAGTTAAACATGCATGACATTTTCGAGTCCTACCGTCAGCTAGAAGGCTCCAATCACCTTCCACTCGGTTTTAAAAGACAGGAGCTGTTTAACAGCCTTTCAGTGTTCCAGGCAGCAAACAGCCTCTGAAGTCTTAATGGCAAAGTTGCTATAAGCCAGGCATACCTGGGACCAGATGAAAGGCTTCATTTGTTCAACTTTCAGCCTTCTGCTGGTTCCCACTCAGAACTTCTGAGCACATTACTGGAAATTTTTAAAACACAGTTGCTGGTGGGAAGAGGTTTCTGAAAACATACAAAGCACACATTCACCAAGAAGGCTCACCTGAAAAGTCTGGAAGGGCAAAACTGAATAGGAACATTACAGCATCCCTGTTCTTTTTTTTCATAAAGACCAAAGAGAGTTCAAAGGACAGAAATGTGATGGTAAGTTAGGTTTCATCTTGAGTGCCAAGTGCAACTGGTCTCTTCTTGGCTTTCCAGGAGCCCTGCTACCTGATCAAGTTACTGTGCTGATCTCCATCACAGTCTAGGGAGGAAGAAATAAAGATATTCACTATTATTTAAAAAGTCGCCCTTGCTTTGCATCTCAGAAAGTCTGAACACAATCCTTTCTATCCTAGAGGTTGCAAACTGGCAGCCTGTACAAAAATTGCTTTGTTTGGCCTTCACGGTATTTTTTCAAACTACTTGCCAATATTTGAAAATGGGACATTTCACATTTTAAAAAAGATTTACCATTTCTCCTAAAAATGGAAATTTCTAGCAATCAAGGCCTAGCCTTCCAAATGGCAACTCTCACCTAGAGCTGGGCAGTAGCTGCCTCCTTCCAATGTCCTGTCTGCTCTTAAACTTCACCAACTCGCACCAACATGGCCACCCAAACATGAGCTGAACAAGGATGCCCAATGGACATGCCAAACTGGACTGAGAAAACTTCATAATGCCTCCAACAGATCTTATGATCTTACCAGAAGCTCGCTGGTTTTGGCTAGGATACTTGGCCAGAGAGCTCTCAGCTTCCATCTGTCTCTCCCCCACAAAGCGGGAGGTATACGTACATGTGGTCATGCCCAGATTTTAAAGAGAATGCTGAGGACTTGAACTGTGATTCTTGTGCTTGTATAGCAAACGTTCAATCTAATCCAGTAAGCCATCTCCCTAGCTCCTACCTTTAAACATTTAAGTTCTACCACACCATTTTCATGATTTAGTTATAAGCATAGTTTTACATGTAGCCCTGCTTTTATGTACAAGAAGTCTGCCTTTCCACAAGGTGAGTCCTTTTACCCTCTTCATCTTTTCCAATGCTATTGTTCCTTTCCTGAATCCTTTGTTCTCATGTTAGTTTGCTTTCTGTTGCTGTGACAAAGACCAAAAGCAACTTGTGGAGCAAAGGGTTTATTTCATCTTATAGCTTAGAGTCCATCACTGAGGGTAGTCAGGGCAGACACTCAAGGCCGGAACCTGGAGGCAGGAGCTGATGCAGAGGCCATAGAGGGGCGTTGCTTACTGGCTTGCTCCTCATGGCTTTCAGTCTGCTTTCTTATAGAACCCAGGAGCATGTGCCTAGGGATGGCACCACCCACAATGGGCCAGGCCCTGCCACATCAATCACTAATCAACATTTGTCCTCAGAAGCTTGTCCACAAGCCAATCTGATAGAGGCATTTTCTCAACTAAGGTTCCATTTTCCCATATGACTTTAGCATGGGTCAAATTGACCAACAAATAAACAAAACAAAAACCTAATCAGCACAGGTCTTATAGCTCATCATTTCCTTGTTTCTCTTGAACTGAATTCCATTTTTCCTTTGACTTTCTCTCACTACACCTCATCTCTGTCTCAGTTCAAACACTAGCTTCTCCAGGATGGTGACTTCTGCTGGATAAGATCATACACCATATGCTCTTGGGATCAGTCCTGACACTGAATTCCTAAATACCATCCTTTTATATTCCTCTAATGTCAGAATTTTAAAAGTCATCAGTCTCATTAAGCTATACATACCTACATCCTCTTGATTCACTTTCAGAGGTCACCTTGAAATACACACTCTGAGAAACAGAATCAACACTGCCATATATCTACAAACATAAATTCCCACCAGTTCTTATGTAATGCCTTAAAGAGACAAATGAACACATTTCATTCAGGGTTACATCTCTCACCTGAACATCCATCACCTTGCTATTAGTTCTTTCTTACATCCCCAATCAGTGGTTCTCAACTTTCCTAATACCATTCCTCACATTGTCGTGACCCCCCTCAGGCACGAAATTATTTCATTGCTACTTCATAACTATAATTTTGCTACTGTTATGAATCGTACTGTAATTATCTGATTGCAGGTTGAAAATTGATATCCAAAATCTTGACTATCCCATCAGTCATCCATGGCCTTATCTCACATCCACAGTGTTCCTCTGTACCTACATAATCATTCCTCTCAAAATAAGAACGTGGTCAAGCTTTTCCCATCTAAAAACATTTTCCCTCCACCTCCAGTTCCTTTCTGTATACAATCCTATAGACTGTCACTCTTGTCACTGTGTTTCTGGTTTAAAACATTTGATTAACTAATTCTTAGACAGTTTGATTCATGTATCAGATGCCTTCTGGTCACACTCACCACTAACACCCCACTCTATCCCCTCCTTCTCCAGCTGCCTCATCTTTCCACCAAGTCCTCATTCCACTTTGACATCTCTTTCTTTCGTTTGTATTTTCAGTTGATGATACATGGGGCTTAACTGGAGCTAAGCATATGAGCATTCGTGTTGAGCTATTCTCTGGAGCATGAGTAACTCCCTGTGGCTACCCTTCTGAAGATAGCTTTCAGCAACCCTACATTGCCACTATCTCTCTGGGAATGGCTGGGCCCTAAGAAACCCTCACCCATTAAGAATGAATGTTAAGGGGGTTCAGTCTTGTACAGACCTTATGCAGGCAATCAGAGTTGCTATAATTTTGGCACTCAAAAAATCAATGCCACAGCCTATAATATACCCCATCTCCCCAACATCCAGCTCATAATCCACCTCTTCTTTGATGTTCCTTGAGCCCTATAAAGGGTTATGTGAGTGTCCTATTAAAAGCTGAACACTCAACAGTTGCTTGTTCTCAGCACCTTGACCAGCCATCCATCTCTGCACTAACTGTCAAGTGAATACATGTGTATACATGTATACCTACTTGGCTAGGGCATTCTGAATTTGTGGCACTGCTTCATTGTATTCTTCCTTAAGCTTCGCATTTTCCTGTTCTGTCTAGCTCTTTGTCTTTACTTCAATATGTAAATCACACAGATGCTTTATAGAAAACTTGCCAGGGCCTCTTTTCTGCATTCCTTGTATTGTTTGCAAACCCAAGTCATGGTACCTATCACATGGGCATGAGTGTTCTGCTCTGGTTCCTCCTACAATGCCTCATTTTCTCATTTTCTCTATTGTTTCCAAGTACTACTTTGGTAAAACCAGCCAACATGGCTCCCCAAGCAAGGTAAGAAAGGCTTTCAAGAAAAGCAAAATCAATGTTAGGCCCCAGGTTTTACAGATGGGAATTGCTTTGAACCTCACTCCAAGTTGCCTTTTGTGGCAGGAACAAATAACAGTCGTGCTATTGCTCCCTTCATAAACACTCCCAGTATACCCAACCTCTGAAATCAATACTTTCTTCCCAGTAACTAGCCTGGTTCATTCATACCTCTTCTTTCTTGTTCAATGGCTAGTTCAGGAACTGTACTTTGCTCCCTTTTTGCCTGACTCTAGTCTGGACATGTTCTATGCAATTATGTTACAGACTCTTGGAAACCTAGACCATGAATATGTCTGTGGAGGTTAATTTAACCCTATTTTGAAGCCAGAGAAGCCTATAATAAAGAGACCCTTGCCCTTGTCTCATAGCTATCTGTTGCATCACAGCTGAGTGTCTACAAGTCCACAAGATATGGCACACACCAAATTCTGGTCTAATGACTCCATTCTTGCTCTACTTTATCATGGCAATCCTACTTTCCCACACATTTGTGATCTTTCCTACCTGTGACACAAATATTCAGAAGGCATTGCTCTGTGTTTACAAAAAAATGAAGAGTTTAGATAGTAACAATATTCCCATAAATCACATGAATGTTTTGCCAAGTATGTTATAAAGCTAATATATTTGGCTAGACCACCATTGTGTTGATGTTCTTTCATACTGGATTATTTAAAGCCCTCATTATTTCAAGACTTTCAACTGAGCAAATACTCGGTTTTGATATATTTTCATATTCGTACTTTCAAGTGTTCTTTTTAAACAAATCAAGTTAATTACTCCAGTGATCATGCAATCTTTCCCTTTGTGTTTTCACATCTATCTTTCAAATGTTTTATTTACATCTTTGTAGTCTTTGAAATTCTCAAACATTGCTTTGTTTTCCCAAAGCAAATTTCAATTGCACTGAGGCCATGCAGGACAATTTCTCACGAGTATCTGTGTTATCAAAAATATTTCTGAAAGTATATTCTTCTACCATTTAAGCTGAAACGTGCAGCTCATTGGAGCTCAATAGTTTTCATTTATAAATTTTTTTCCCTGGCCAAATCACAATTTCATACATGTATATGACATACTCTGCTGATTCTCCCCAGTCTTTCTATTTCCTTCCCAGCCCTGTCAACAAACCCCTTCCCAACAAGTCCCTTTTTGGCATTTATGTGTTTCCGTCTTATTCTGTGACCTGCTGACTTTAACTAGGCCTGTGCTGATTAGTCTTCTGTCAACTAGTTTGTGATAGACAAACTAGAGTAATCTGAAAGGCGGGAATCTCAGTTGAGGAAATACCTTGACAAGATCAAGCTATAAGGCATTTTCTTAATTAGTTATTGATTGGTAGGGGAGGTCCCAGGCCATTGTGGGCAAAATAATCAGGTTGAGTAGGCTATGGGAAGTAAGCCACTAAGTAGCACCCCATCATGGCTTCTGCATCAGCTCCTACCTCCAGGATTCTGCCCTTTTTCAATTTTTGTCATGAATTCCCTTAGTGTGGAAATGTAAGCCAAATAAACCCTTTCCTACCCAACTTGCTTTTTGGTCATGGTGTTTCATCATGGCAATAGAAACCCTAAGACCAGGCTCATCTGTTTGAACACGGGTTCATTGGTAACTGTTGGATACATACAACTGAAGAAAATTACTGCTCGCCTTCAGGATCCACCAGTAGCTAAGCTAATAGTTCAGAAAACAGCGGCAGGGCCACATGAGCTCCTCCCTGCCCTATGATAGATTGTTGGCAGGCAGATTGTTGTGAAGGCCCAGGGGTAGCAACCACGGGTGCTATGATTGAAATGGCTGTGCCACGCCCAGAATGTAGCATCTCACAGCCCTTCATATGTTCCTTCTGCATCCTGTTCCACAATGTTCCCTGAGCCCTAGAAAGAGGATGATATGAATATCCTGTTTAGGATATTCAACTGCCATTTATTCTCAGCCGCATCTCTCTGCATTCAGCACTGCTATTTCAAAAGAAAAAAAAGTCTCTGATTAATGCTGGAAGTGGCTTTTGTCCGTGGCAAGTCTCCACCCAGAAGCAGATTCCATTCTTTAGTGTAACATTAGTAGTGCCAGTTTCTCTTCGCTGGGGCTGCCTGCCTTGCTTCTTTTTATTTGCTTGATTTTGGATTTCTTTATTTGTTATGTGCATTAGTGTTTTGCATGCATATATGCCTGTGCACCACATGAGTGCCTAGTGCCCAGAGAGGTCAGAAAAATACAGTGGATCCACTGAAACTGGAGTTACAGACAGTTGGGAGCTGCCATGTGAGCACTGGGAATCGACTCCAGGAACTCTGAAAGAACAAGACCAAGAAAAATCATGAATGGTTTTCATCTTTCTAGCCTTTATTTTCTACATATGGTTACAGTGAGAACTTTGAACATTACCTTCTAATAGAAAGACAATCATTTCATAAAAAGTAAGGTCCTTGATTTTTAAAAAGTAATCTCCCTTTGCTCTCTTGTTGCAGTTTTCAGATGAGGACTCTGTGTTCAAATAAAATGCCATTTTCATGACAGCAACTAGGGAAAGAAACCAACCTTTCTCACACCACCAGCCACCTCACTATTGTCACACTCAACCATCTATGCCTCTCTCTCTCTCTCTCTCTCTCTCTCTCTCTCTCTCTCTCTCTCTCTGTGTGTGTGTGTGTGTGTGTGTGTGTGTGTGTGTGTGTGTGTAGAAAATGTGTAGCTTTTGTGAAACTCAAAAACCATTTCCATGGCAGGACATGTATACTATAATTACGTGACATGTCCAACAACTAATCAAACATAAAAGAACCTTAATTCTGCGAGTTCCTATTATCTCTTCAGACATTGATTCATCCTCTCAATCACACCTACACATCTAAAGTTTCTGAACAAAGTAAAAAGACACTAATTTTCTGGTAAGAAAATACCGACTCAGTTGGAAAGATGGAAAAAAGAAAATAAAATTGCTCCCTTCTTTAAAAGGGGGCATTCGTTTTTTTCCATGAATCGTGATCTCCCTCTAGTGTCTAAAAGAAGAGTAGCAGCCAGCAATATAACATTTCTTTTTACTGCTTATCTTTGAGTATATAAATGCACATTTTTATCCTTAATAATATGCATGTGCATGCACCTCGCATATGTATGTATGCCTTTGTTTCCCTGTATCTACTCAATGTTACTGTGCTTTGAGCAGGATTGGAGTAGAAATTATGGTTGCCATAAAGCATATGACACTTAATGGATATTGCCCCTTTCATCTGTTCACCTCCAACAGTCAACACAGTACTCCCCTCCAGGTCTATTCTCTACTTTTGAAATTCTATGCTAACTATTTTATTGCTGGTTGTAGATGTGCCACAGAATATTGAAGTCTCAGGGGTAGAAAAATTATAAATCAATGTCTAAAGGAAGAGGTAACCCAATGTTCTTGGAGTATGATTGCAAGCATCAAATTTACTTTGAGGAGATTTTAGGAAATACCTAAAATCAAATGATGCTACAAACTTTGCTTCTCCTGTCTCCTATGAATACCTGACTTCATATAGCATTTGATTCCGTTGTTTTAAGTCATAATCTTTAATGTCCTAAGGTGTTAATTCTCGGGTTTATTGACATTTTTACATTCGTAAAGACTTTAATGCTTGCAACATCTTTCATAAAACAAAGTTCAACCTGTTCTCAAGTTAATTTGATCTCTTTTATCTCCACTAAGTTAATAAGTCTATAATTTTAGTTACAGGTTATAAGTAATAGACTCTCGTTTTTACTTCCCTAAAATTATATTGTTTACCTTTTGGCATTTTATTACTTTTCCAGACATTTCAAACACTTTAATGGCAAATCACTAATATATGAGTATTTGTTGTTTATTTTAATTTTAGTATTTTTAATGTGTATGGCTGTTTTGTCTGCATGTTACCTGTGCACCACATGCATGTCTGTGAGGAAGCCAGAATAGTGTGTCAAACCACCTGGAACTGGAGAATTGGTGCCACATGTGGGCCTGTGAATTGAACTCTGCTCCAGAAGGTGTTCTTAATCTCTGAGCCACCTCTTTAGCCCCTATTTTTAGTTTTTAACAAAAAGTAATTGTACATATTACTGTGGTTTAATACATGCATGTAGTATGCAAATATCAAATTAGCATGGACATATCTATTTCCCCATTTATCATTTTTATATGAAAAAAATCAAAATCATTTCTTACACCTGCTTTGAAACGTGTAGCATTTTCATTATCTACTGTGTAATAGAACAACATGACTTACTTCTCCTATTTAAGTACTGTCTAATAGGGATCAACTAAATCTTTCCCTCCTACCTTCTTCAGTCTTCAGTAACAATTATTCTATGAGAGATGAGAATCAACTTCTAAAACATCAAATATTTTTATATTGTACAGATGAGTGCAACCATGTGGTCCTTTGTGCCTGGTTTATTACACTTAGCACAATGTCTTCTGTTTCCATCCATGTGATCACAAATGACAAGAATTCATAGTTTTATGAACTGTACTAATCAAGAGTTTTCTAGAATCTCAGAACTTATGGCGTATCTCTATATATTAAGGGAATTTACTGTGATGACTTACAGTCTGCAGTCCAACTAACCCAACAATGGACAGTTGTGAATGGGAAGTCCAAGAATCTAGTAGTTGTTCAGTCCCACGAGGCTAAGTGTTCCGGGTGGTCTCTGTATAAGCTGGAATCCTGAAAAAGTAGGTTTCAACAGATGTGCTGGCAAGTAAGTGCAAGCAGGCGAAGAAGAGTTAGTGTTCCTTCTTCCATTGTTCTTATGTGGGCCTCCAGCAGAAGATGTGGCCCAGATTAAGGCTGTGTACCCCCACACCTAGATTTGGAACTTGCTCTGTCCCAGACTGGCCTTGAACTCAGAGATCTGCTTGCTTCTGTCTCCTGGGATTAAAGGTGTATGCTATCCTGCCTGGGCCTAAGTTTTTATAGCCACTATGCCTCAAAATCTAGATCAAAAGAGTGTGTCATCCCATGTCAAGGTCCAGGTTAGAAGCCTGTGTCTTCCAGCCTCAAGATCTGGACTGCAGTCCAACTAACCCAACAATGGGCCGCTGTGAGTGGGAAGTCCAAGAATATAGTAGTTTCTTAGTCACATGAAGCTACATGTCTCAGCTGGCCTTCCATAAAAGCTGGAACCCTGAAAAAGTAGAATTAGAGGTGTGCACTCCATTTCTGGATTGTAGTTCATTTCAGATGTAGTCAAGTTGACAACCAGGAATAGCCATCACATGAACCAATAGTCTTCCATATGTACCACATTTTCTCTATCTAGTCATCAATTGATAGACCATTGAGTAGATTTCATTTTTAGCCATTGTGCAATAGCTCTGCAATAAACATGAGAGTCCAAGTGTCCCTTCAACATACCGACTTCATTTATAGGACTGGGAACACTGGATTTTATGGTAGTTCCACTTTGTGTTTTGAGATACCTCCATACAGTTTTCCATGATGGTTGTGTTAGTTCACAATGTGTCCAATGGTGTTCCATTTCCTCCACATCTTGTCCAACATTTACTTTCATTTATGTCTTTAATTAACACTGTTGTGCAAAGAAACTTTTCATGAACCCCAAAAGGCCACCAAGGAGCTAACTCCGATGCAATCGCACTAGGGTCTCTTTATTCAAGTTCGAGCTTGGGCCACACCATCGTCTCTGATGCAGCAGAATGAAAGGGGGCAGCCCCAAGCCCAGTTTCAGGAAATTTATAGAGGCAAAAAGGAGGTATCTAGTCTGATACACATCTAACTGGGGGACCATTATAGCCTTTATTATAATTGGCCTGTACTGGGAACCAAACCATAAACTTATCTTCTGTTTTCCTTCAGATTGGTGGTTGTTAGGAAGTGAAGTGTCAGGGGGCGGCTTGTAACCTGGAAGTGCAGATTTGTTGGATAACAACTTGGAAACTGGTACTAAATACAAGTTTTGTTGGGAGATAACCTGGAACCTGGTGCTAGGTACCAACCTATTAGTTAACTTGAATTCAACTTTAGGTCAGATTCTCTAAGATGAGTCTGAACCCAAGATGGAGTTGGTCTGGTCTCTCATTCAGCCCTTTCTCTGGTAACTAGAAGGCCCAATCATGAGGCTTCCTGGAGCTTGTAGGTTTTGTTGTCTACGTTTTGGAGGAACTGATAGTGAGTCCTCATGATCATAAGCTGAATATTTCCAAGTTTCTCTTACATTTAGTAAAACCCTTTCCAACTTTGGCCATTGATATTTTTTTTTACTATCTCTAAATGGTCTTTGAGGGCTGTATATACTCTTCCTTATTGTACCTAGGCCCCTTCTGTTTTATACTATCTCTGCCATGGAGCTTAGAGACTTTTGGAGGTGGAAAATGTTATGTCATAACATAACCATTCATATTTTAGAGGTGGCCAAGATTGTCATCACCCAGTTCTTGTGGTGTCCCTGGGGTTTGGGTAGGGGCCCCAGCAATGGGAGACAGGAGGGTATCCTGAGGCTGAGTTTTTCCTGTTGATCAGGATCATCTTCAGCTGTAAACAGGAGTGTGGTGGACCTACACTATCATCTCATTGACCTTCATGGTGGTGGGTATGGTCAAGAAGATAACATAGGCATCCCTGGCCCTCCATTTCCTACAAAAACTGCTCATATATTCACTTCAGTAACTTCCCCTTCTCCCAAAGCTGATTTTCCCAAAGCTGACACTTCCCTTTGCTCAGACAGAGAATCTTATTCTTGCCTTAGTCAATCAGACCTTCCTGACACTTAATGCTACTTCCCCAATCTTGTTGATGACTGCTGGCTGTGTCACCATTCTCAACTACCTCTCTATAAAGGCATCGCTGTCCCTGGCGGTTTCACACGTACAAATAACTCCAATCATTGCAGCTGGCAACCCAGAGAGTGGAATGGTTTGTCCCTCTCTCAAGTCTCGGGATTGGGCCTCTGTGTGACTCTTAATACACCCCCTTCACAGTATGCCCACCTCTGTAATGTTAGCCTTGAACCTGATATTAGCACCCAATATTTAGTTCCACCAAATGATACTTGGTGGATTTGTCTTTTTGCTCCCCCCCCCCCCCCCCCCGCCTCTCAGCCAGCACCTTTTTGGCTGAGAATTCTTATTTTTGCATTCTTGTACAGTTGGTCCCTCAATTGGTTTATTACCCTTCAGAAGAGTTTTTTTCATTTATGGGATAAGTCCACTGATTCCTCTTCTTCACTGGTTTGCCATCGAAGAGAACCCCTAACTGCCATGACCATCACAATCCTCCTAGGCCTTGGTGCAGTAGGTGCAGGGACTGGTGTTTCCTCATATATTCTCTCCAAATCTAGGTATCAAGAACTCAGTACCACTACTGACAGAGATGTTCAGCATCTTCAACAAGGCATCAATGACCTCTCAGATTCCCTCTCTTCTTTGACTGAAGTTGTTCTCCAGAGTCGTAGAGGACTTGATCTATTCTTTATACAACAGGGAGAACTATAACTATGTGCAGCTCTTAAAGAAGAATGTTGCTTTTACATAGTCAAGACAGGGATGGTTAAAGAGAGCATGAAAAGGGTCAGAGAAGGCCTTGAGAAAAGACAGAGACAGAGATGAGAGCTGGTACAAGAACTGGTTTTCAACCTCTCCATGGTTGTCAACCCTACTTCCTTCCATTTTGGGACCATTAATTGGGTTACTTTTGCTTATTTCTTCTGGTCCCTGGGCCTTAAACAGGCTTACTAACTTTGAAAAACAACAGCTAGATAATTTGATAGCAAAACCTATTCAGATACATTATTATAAGTTAGCTATAGAAGACTATGAGACTCAAGACGAGGTTGTTACTCCATTCAGGGTATTCCCAAAACCCATCTCCACCCAACCTAAGAGAGGGAACTTCCGCCCCTAGATCAAGCAGAGAGGGGCCACCCAGAACCCCCTCTGACTGGCAATCTAAATTCTTGCGTAGGTTGCGAGGCTAAGGACTACAAGGGAATATAAATTAAAATTAAAAATATCTTTCTGGGTTCCCTGAGAGACAAGCATAGGGGTTGATGTCAAAAGTATCCCCTCTCCAGAAAAAAGACATCGGGACAGGTATGGCCCTCATGCCTCACTGGACAACAATCAGAGGACCAGAGCCATTACAAGGTCCCCTTTAATTACTGGAGGTCAGGCCTCTATCCCCACCTTTGCAAGATTAGAATCACCACAGTCCTTCCATACTTAGAGAAGGGAGGAATCCAGCAACTGGGAATCCTCAAACTCAGCAATGATCTCTGCCTGTATGTTAAGAACAATGGGGGGGGAGGGTAATTCCAAACATGATTTTTAAAGGGGCGAGTCCCATCTGGTAAGGGGAGTTTCATACCCAGCAGAAATCAAAGGGAAGGAGAATTAACTCAGTCATCGTCAGTCTCTTAGGTCAATTTAGTTAAGCTCTCTTTTAAGGTTTTATTCATTCTCTGATTGTCCTGAACTCTAGGGTCTATATGTACAATAACGTTTCTAATCAACCCCCAGAATACTGGCTAGTCTCTGACTTACCTGGGCCACAAAAGCTGGTCAATTGTCTGACCCTATCATCTGAGGAAGCCCATACCTTGGCAGTATATCCACTAAGAGCTTCTTTGTCACCATGGATGTAGTTTCATGTTTAGTGGAGAAAGCCTCAGTTCTACCTGAAAAGGTATCTAAAACATTAGTAAATATTTATATCTAAATTTTCCTGGTTTTACCTCTGTATCCTAGCAGGCTCTAGGCTTTGTGCCTCTGAACCTATTACCAGGGTTCTTCTCATTAAGCACCATGTTAGTCAGCTAGCTTTATAGCTTTTGAAAATCCCAACTACCTTTGAGTTTGCATCTCTAATCCTGATATTAGCATGTTATATTAAACCCTGCTTTCTCCAGATACCCATGTGGGAAGAGTGGTGGATCTGAAGCATGTGCAGTCCCATTTCATTTGGCACAATGAGTTTGCAATCTGCTGTTCTCTACCATCCATCATAACATTGGGACATGGGCAAATTTCTAGCCCAGGTTATGTCATCTTTTGAATACTTAGGGTGGTCAGGGAGCATAGGATCCCCTAGATAGATCCAGGGAAGTCAAGGACAAGAGAGGTCCAATTTCTAGAACAGTGTGTCAAGCTGCTTCATCTGTCCTATTGTTTCCCCCTGAAACTGGGTCCTTCCCTCTATGATATCCTGAGCAATAAATGATGGCCAGCTGTTTAGATCCCAATGGAGCCCTTAGTAAGGAAAGGGTTTTCTGTTTATTTTTGATACTTTCCTTCTGCTGTCAGAAGGCCTCTCTCCCTATAAACAGCCCATGGACATGAGTGGTAGCTAAGGCGTATTGGCTATCTGTGTCTTTGCCTTTTCTCAGTTCTAATGCTTTGGTTAGAGCTACCAATTCAGCTTTCTGAGATGACATTCTTGCCAGGAGAGGCTCCATCCATATGATCTCAGTGTTTGAGACCACTGCTGCTCCAGTGTACCTCTGTCCTGAATGAAGCTGTTGTCATTGATGAACCATATTACCTCTGCATCCATCAAGGGGGTATCTTGAAGATCTTGTCTGATCTCATGGATGTGAGCCAGAAATGTCCAAGTGACTGGTCATGTAGAGGCCCATCATGGTCTGGATCAGGCAGCAGGGTAGCTGGCTTAGGAAGGCTGGGGCCTGAAAGGTTGGTTATCCTGGGGAGATTTAAGAGGAGAGACTGGTAATGAGTGATGGTAACCTAGATAAGTTACCTGTGGTTGGCAGAGTTGGGCATTCTTAGCAAAGGCTTGATAGTCCAAATTTCCAAGGGCCTCCAAGAGGTCCTGGGTCCCCTCTAGGCATTCTTATTTGGTTTCCGCTGTCATCTATACATTGCAAAAGAGTCAGGTTCTGTCATCTATACATTGCAAAAGAGTCAGTGCTGGGTTCTGTACTCACTCAAGTCTTCATACAGGACTTCATCAAAGATGATAGATGAGGTTTTAAATCCTTGGGGCAGACGAGCCCAAGTCAGCTGTCCACTAATCCTGTGTTCTGAATCGTGCCATTCAAAGGCAAAGAGGTCTTGACTCCTGGGCGCCAAGGGTAAGCTGAAGAAAGCATCCTTTAAATCCAGCATGGTGTACCAATGGTACTCAGGAGGAACAGCACTCAGGAGGGTATAGAGATTAGGGACTACTAGGTGGATATCCATAACTCATTTGTTTATCTCTCTTAAGTCTTATACCAGTCTATAATCTTTAGTTCCTGGCTTCTTGACTGGCAGGAGGGAAGTGTTCTAGGCCGACTGACATGGTCTCAAGATCACCATATTTAAGAGCCTCCTGATATGGGGGGGCTATGTCTTCCTTGGCAATTTGGGGCATAGGGTACTGTTAGACCTATACAGGCTCTGTATAGGCCCTGGCATGAGTTCCGAATCGGGGTCTGATGTTTAGTCATCCCAACTCCTCCTGTCTCTGCCTAAATGTTGGGGAAGCAATTTGGCCAAGTAGTTGGGGAGAGGCTCAAACAACCATTATGCTTCAGCTAGAGTGGTTGTCAGGACATGAATAGGCTTCCCCTCTGAATCTACAAGGAATGTGTAGAATGTGTTTTCGTAAGCCAATGGGTTACCCTGCCCACTCCCAAGTCCACTGTTCTTTGGGTACTCTGAGTGTTGTTTAATTCCTGGTGCCCCTTGGACCCAGGATTTCTTAGAAGAGACTTTATCTTTAGGCTTTAGCAAGACAGGATGTTGACCTCTGTTCACTATAAGGAAGCTGGTGGGTTTCTCCTCTATTTTTAGGGTTTTTTAAGTGGGGGCATTGCCTATCATTGGATTCCCCTTTATCTCCTCTAGAAGTCATCTGTTTTAGACATTGCCAGATTGTGAATCTCCTGCTTTTTCTCTTTCCTCTATCTCTACTCTACTTTTCTATGCCCTCATCTGCTTCTCCTCTGTACTCTCAAACCTTTGGAGTTTTTTTCTTAGTATCTGAGGCTGCCTAATTGGCCAAATTAGTGGCCTGTCATCCAGCCACCTTGAGATTGGCAATAGACCAAGAGTTTCTCTTTACCTTTAAAAATGTTGAAGTCTCAATCTGGGTTAAGAGAAAGCCAGATCAGACACTTTGGGCTGCATTTCCAGGCAACCCAACTCTGGGAAGATCCAGGCCACATGCACCAGGGAGTAAATCTTCCATATGCGACATTTCCTGTGCCACACCCCTCAACCTTGGGATTCTGCAAGCTGCTGCCAGAGAGCTATACCATTAGGGGGCGGGGTGGTTAGGTGCCGTGGGTGACGTCATCCCCATAGTTACCTTCCCCCGGCCCTCTCAGCCAGCTTGGAGCCTGCCACGGTGGACCTCAATGGTGGCAGTGTGCCTACAGGGAGCGGAGGAGTGTGTGTGTGTGTGTGTGTGTGTGTGTGTGTGTGTGTGTGTGTGTGTGTGTGTGTCAGGCCCCACCACCACTCTCACCCCACCCCCGCCACCCTGCTCCTCTTGGTCCCACCCAGAGCACCGCAGCTCCTCTGCCTCCCAGTTTCACAATATTAGTTAGTGAGGAGGCTACCCTTTATTACCTGTGTATTTCTGATTCCCTCATCAAGGAATAATTGGCCTTATTAAAATGTGTTTATTTCTGGGTTCTTTATTCTGATCCATTAATCTATTTAAGAACTGATGTGCGTCAAAAAATGCTGTGAAGAAAATAAAAAAAAGCATCCTTCCAGATCAGTGTTTCTCAGCCTGTGGGTTGCAACCCCCCAACACCATTGGAAAAAAACACAAATATTTGCACTGTTATGAAATAATTCATAACAGTGGCAAAATCACAGTCATAAAGTAGCAACAAAAATAACTTTATGGTTGGGAGTCACCACAACATGAGGAACTGTATTAAAAGTTTGAAGCATTAAAAAGGTTGAAAACCACTGTTCTAGATAGTACAGGATATTTGCAAATTACTGTGTACAATAAGGAGTTAATATTTAATATATATATATATAAAGATCCTCAAAAACCCATCAAAAATAACTTGAGTAATGCAATTCAAATATTGTACAAATGCTTTGAGTAGACATTTTTCCAAAGAAAAATAAGTAAATGTTCAAAAAGCACATGAATTTTTTAAATTGTTCTTATTCATTGGGAAAATGCAAATCAAAGTCATAATGATCTATTTCTTCCCCTCTATTAAGGTGAATACCCTTATAAAATGGTACATATCCTTGAGGACATTAAGATTAGTTCAGTCTGCCAGTCATGGTGGTGAATACTTTTAATCCCAAAATTTTAATGCACGGAGACAGAGTCCTGCTGATCTCTGTGAGTTTAAGACCAGCTTGGTCTATAAAAGTAATATTTATTCACCTGATATAATTTGTCATCTCGGAGGCTTACTGCTGAAAAAGCTCACTCTCTCTCTAGTTCTTTCTGAACTTTGGCTGGCTGGTTGAATTCAACTGTTCTGGCTCAAAACTCCTCTCCAAACTGACTGACTCAAATTGGCTTCTCTTTGGCCTCTGGTGAGTTGCTCTGCTTGAAGAAACTGACTCTGAATTCCAGGAACTAAACAAAAACAACTACACTGAATAGAGCTTCAGTGCGTTGCTTCAACTCAACTGAACTGCACTCAGTGAACTGCCCTCCACCAACTAGACGTTACTTTCAAATATCTTCCTTCTACAAATTAACCTTAACCTTGTTTGGGATTAAAGGTCTGTACTAAAGGTGTGTCTGTATTCCAGCCAGAGGAATTAAAGGTATGCCATTCCAGTTGGATCACACAGACCCAGAAGGTCTTTCGATATGATACCTCTACAGTGGTCTACATAGTGAGTTCCATGGCAGCCAGGGTTACACAGAGAAACCTGTAGTGACTTGCAAATAGTTCCATGGTTACTCAGCTAGTTAAAAATGAGGCAGCAATTCCCTTCCTATATAAAAATTACTATAACTAAAAGAATTTCAATTATACAGCTCCACAAATACATGCAAGCTAATGTTCACAGCATTATTAGCCACAAAAGACAAAATGTGGAAATAATGTTCCAAACCAACACATAAATGGACAAAATAAATATAACTACTAAAAGAATATTATTAGCTATAAAAAAATGACATGTTGATATATGCCACAACATGGATGAATCATGAAAACATCACATTAAGTGAAATAAGCCTGGCACTATAGGACAAAAATATATAAGGTACTTTAAATATCCTGAAGATATAAAATATAACAGAGGTTATCAGGAAAGGAATGTGTGTGTTGTTTTATTTCATAGAGAACTTTTATTGAGAATGATGTCTTAATCTTAGGTATAGTGAATGCTGTGTCATAATTGTTTGTGTCTTCCCAAAACTCATAGACTGAAACCTAATCTGTGAGGACAATGCTAAGAGATGAGGCTTTTAGTAGTTTCATTTCTGTTGCTCTGATGAAATGTGCTGACAGAAAGCAACTTGGGGATGAAAGGGCTTTGGGGACTTACAATTCCAAGTCAGAGTCCATCATTTGGGCAAAGTCAAGGCAGGAACTCACATCCACAGTCAGGAATAAAGGGGGATACATGGATTCCTGTATGCTTATGTGCTGCTTACTGTTCAACTAGCTTTCTCTATTCTGTTGTTGTTGCTGCTGCTTTTGTGTTGTTGTTATTGTTGTTGTTGTTGTTGTTGTCTGAGGCAGCATGTCTCTTTGTAGCCCCAGCTGACCTACAACTAGCTATGTAGAGCAGACTTACCCTCCAATTTATAGAAATGTGCCTACCTTTGACTGCTAAGCACTGGAATTAGAGGTATGTGTTACCATGCCTGGCATTTTATCTGTTCTTATACAATCCAGGGCCCAGCACATAAAATGCCACCCACGTTCAGAGTAGGTCTTCACACCCCAATTAATAACAAAAGCAATCCCCTACAGACATGCCTATGGGACAATCTGATCTAGATAATTTCTTATCTAGAAATTCCTAGTTGAATTCCTAGTTGAAGCTAGGTTATAACAGGTTGAAAGTTAAAACTAACTAGCATAAGGCATGTGGGGAGTATTTAGATCTTGATCATTCTGTCTTCTTTTTTTCAAACACAATTTACAAAGACTTTATTAAAGGATAAAGGGTCATTGGCTCCCAGTCCAATGGGCAGGTCAACAATAAATAAGGCTAAATGAAGGGGTGAGTGCAGCAGAACAGAAGCCCAGTAAGGGCCAGAGTCATGATGGAGAGTTCTGTGGGACCACAGCTGGAATGAAATGCAGGGCATCTTGCCATTCAAGCATCATGGCCACAGGGTTGGTGCAGACCCCGGTGGGTCCTGGATGTGAGGTTTGGCTAGTGTAGAAGGCGCATTCATCATCCAACAGAGCCTCAGGAAAGCAGTGGATGGTGGTAAGAAACGCTCTGAGGCGCTGCCTCAGAGCCAGGGTTCGAGGGGCCACACTGCTGGGGCCTGAAGATCATGGAGAATTCAGAGGGGCCTCTGGAGTTACATTTCTTCTAGGTGCTGCCCTCTCCCTCCTCCTCCCCCATGAGTACAGCCACTTAGAAATAGAGGGAAAAGAAAGCATGGCATGGCCTCATTCAAGACAGGGCCCACTCCCAGAGAGACAGAGCCTTCATGTCCTTTCCCAGCTAGTTCCTTACCTGGATGGCCTGTTGGGGATCTCAAAGAGTGGAGTGAGTGGATAGGGGGGCTGGCACAGACTGGGCTTTGTGACAAGAAGGTTAAGCTGGTGGTTGCTGGAAGCCCCTGACTGCAACAGGGCTGGGGGCTAGACTCTAGGTTTCCAGCTTCCAGAGTGCAGGCTGCCCATGTTCCCAGCTCTATCCTAGGGCAGGTCTCAGGGAGTTCAGTCTGTCCCTGACAACTAGGCAGGCGAGAGGGTCTAGACAGTGCTGGAAGGCAAGACTCTGGAGGCTCTGACTCAGCTCTCTGTGGCACTGGGGGCTTTAGTTCTGTGGTAGACCAGGGCTGAGGTGCCTTAGTCTCCTCCCCAAGGCAGGCCTGTGGTTCCCCATGATGTTCTGCAAGGGGGCAGGGGCTATGGCTCCTCACACTCTTCTGCAAGGAGGGCCTCTGCCACACCTGAGTGTTTTGACAGTCCAAGAAAGGAATTGCCAGAATTGTGTTTTGGATCATTCAGAGTTCTAGAAATTTCAGCCATCGGGGTTGAAGTTCAGTCATAGCTTAAGCAGAGCCTCCATTCAGAGGGGCACAATTGTCCATGCTCAGCCCCTCTACCTCTTGCTGCAATAGCTGCTGCAAAATACTGATGTGAAGCATCTTTAGCGCCTGGTGGCTGGGGGATTCTCTTGTGGTGAGGTCCAGAAGTGCTTGCCACAAAGGGTCTCCCAGGTTCCTTCTGCAAGGTGATGCAACTCCTGGTCAAACAACTTCAAAGCAATCTGCTCCCAGGGCAGAGCAGGCTCTTCAGGGGAGGAATGAAGGGAGAGGCCACTCAGCCACTGGGCCTGCTGAACTCTAAAAAGTGATCGGAGGGGTGTGAACTGGGTTTTCCTAGATGAATATACAGTCCTGGTGTGTGTTAGACTTTCTTTAATGGTACTCGTTCAGCCAGATCCAGATGGGGTGTTCCTCCTCCATCTGAGTGAGGGACAGCCTCATGTTCTCCTCTGAGGAAGCAGGCTGCATTGGCGTCTTCAGGAGCAGTCCTGAGGCCTGGCTTGCTAAGGTTGTGCTGTCAGTACAGTATCTATCCCTGCTGTTCCCACAGGTCTCTCTTCTTGGCTCCTGTAAACTGGGAAGAGTGGAGAAATGAGAATCTGAAGGTGGATTCAGAGCCTCTAACCTCTCTGGGGACAAAGGGCAGTCTTAGAGTCCTGGGCCCTCCAATCTTGAGAAGCAGGAAACCCTGGCAAGACCCACTTGATGGGTGGGGGTTCTGAGGGCCAGGTATGCAGAAGACCTTGCACTCTGGCCCCTCTAGGTGGTGTCTGCCTTTCTCTCCGAGAACTAGTGCTCTCTGAGCCAGACTGGACCAGTACCCCAGGACACAGCTCTTCACTCCTTCATTTGACCAAGACAGCTCAGTCAGTCAACAGGTTCTCCAGTGCAAGCGTGAGGATTAAAAGAAAGAGACAATTAGACAATATTGCAGCATGACCCCAGCCAATTCTGAGACTGAAAGCGGGTTTATTTTTTCCCAATTTGCTTTTATACCATTTTAATTACATACAAGTATTTAGGTCAGTTCTAGTTTGAGGAACTAACAATTCAATAGATGTAAATAGTCAAGGAACAAGCAAGGCAATAAACAGAGTCCCAGGATCACTCCCCTGATCACTATTTCTAAGGACTTATCAGAATGACCAAAATATCTGAGGCTACTTCCCTGTCCTAGCCCAAAGTCATATTCATGCCTGAAGCCTACTTCTTTGTTCTAGCCTAAGATTTAGATTCCTGCCTGAAATTACTTCCCTGTTATGGCCCAATGTCAGACTCCTGCCTAAAGCCCATTTCCTTGTCCTTGGCCAATGTCAGATTCCTGCCAAGTCCCCCTCCCCCAACAAAAGCTCTCCATACTTACCTGAAAGGATAGTGGCCAGGGCTGCAGGGTCAGCCACAAACTATAGGCCCTGTGGCATCTCTCTGGGGATGGGTCACAAGCCCCACATTTGATCCCCCAGAGTGAAGTTTGAGTTCCTCCAAAGGGTTCCATAGCTGAGTGGTCCTAAACCTTTGTGATTTTTGGGTCTGGTACAAGGTTTTCGATGGGAGGCCTGCTATGTCAGTGAGTGGATGTTGAGTACTTCTGTTGTGGCTTCTGTGCTGGTCTCCTCGGATCTTGGGTCTCCTGGTCCAGAGAGCGCTACTTGACTGAGGAAAGATCTGAGCATCTTTGAGAGAGTACTGGAATCTTGCTAGGGTTGGGAGATATACCTCGGAAGTAGGGATCCTTACAGGCTTGGAGGGTAGTCATGGCAGCATTCCAGGAGCCCCTAGGGATCATTTCTACTTTTTCAGGTTTTTCCACTGATTTTCTGGATTTCTGCTTCTGGGCTGCTGCTGCTTCCCGCTTGTAAAATAAGCCTAGCTTTTGATTGGCTAGTTCCCGCGGGTTCGTGACGTCACACCCAGCCATCAAATCCGCAGGCTCCGAAGGCGGGACCAGAAAAGGACGTTTTCTGGATGGGAAAACAACTGACGCGATCTCTCGACCAATCTGTGAACGGAGCACAAGTGACAGAATTGGGGGAAAGCCAGGAAGGAGGCTGTTCTGAAGCCCTGGAAGGTCAGTCTGGCCGGCAACAGGCATTACTGTACTCTCGCGAGATCTGGAGTCAGCCGCCGGCTCTCATTCTGCCTTCTTAAGTGGAATTATTTACGTTGGGGTCTGCGAATTGCCACACAACCCACTCAAGCACCAATCTCAGTCAAATAGGATGGTTCGTTAAATGCCACACCCTCAGACTGATTGATAAGGGCCACAATCCAGATTTAGGAGCAGAACCATGACCTCGAGTCAAAATCCTATATGGCTTTCTCAACCTGAAATCAATATCTGTGCCAAGTTATTCCACCAATCAGGATTTAGGGATAGGGGATTTCCTTAGAAACATGTCTTTGTTGTACACTTACCCTGCTCCCACTGGTTAGGGTATTCAATTGTGTTGGGAAACCTGCATCTAACATTCATGTCTTAACTTCCCAACCAGAATGTCAGTTGCCCACATACATGCCTTTTTCTGCCAAGTAGGATGTCAGTTTCCAGGGAGGTCTTGGGAACTTAAACTTTACTCGGCCTCTACTTA
The DNA here is from genome assembly GCF_011762505.2 of Arvicanthis niloticus. Lineage (NCBI taxonomy): Eukaryota > Metazoa > Chordata > Mammalia > Rodentia > Muridae > Arvicanthis > Arvicanthis niloticus. The sequence goes on along the minus strand of NC_047679.1, from coordinate 93,717,645 downwards.
AAATGGAAGTCTTATTCCAAACAGGTTCTTATATTGGTGCAGCTGTCTTTCATATGTTGAGGTCCAACCAGAGGCAGCTTATAAAAGTAAAAAGCATAAAATCTTATACACAGGTGCAGGAAGTGCTGCTGAATATTTAGTTCATGTCCAACTTTCTTGTGGGTAACTATACAAAACAGTTCTACTGACTTCTATCATGATTACTTTCTAACAACACAGAATATAACAGAATATGCAATCAACTTGATCATGAGAAAGTTTCCTAGTAACAGCAGAAACAACATATGAGAAAGTTTTCTTATAATATTAGTAACAGCATAAAATGGCAGGCTATCCAAGTAACAGTTACCTAGGCCTTAATACTTTACCTTAGGCCTTAACAATTTATTTACAAATGTTTTAAAAAATCTAATCATTTCAACTATGTAAGGATAGAAATGATTCTTCCCTTCTATAATCAACAGCTCTCATCAAACATTAAATCTGCTTGTAAATTGATCTTGAACTTCCCAGCCTCCAGAACCGTGAACAATGGGTTTCTGCTGTTTATAAATTACCTAGTCTTAACATCCCAAACAGCATCTTTGTAGCATCGTAAGTAGACCAAGACAAAAATGATTAGGTTTACATAATATTATGTAATGTAATTTGTAATGCAGTACATTTTAATGGATTCAGCAAGCTAATAGAAGAAGTTTTTCACAGGTCTGGTTAGCAAATTGAAGTCACTGTGATAATTTAACATTATATACTTGTTAACTTTAATAATGCAAACATAATTCTATATACATAAGCGTTAAAACCATAGCATTTATAATGACCAAATTATAGGTGCTATGCAAATCAAATCTACTCAAAGAAAAACATGCAGGTAACTGAGGAAAACTGGGACTAGGAGAGGTGGTTTACTCCAGTCAAGAGCACACCAACTGGTTTTCTAGTGCCAGTCAGCATTAGAAACATACATACAAGTAACATTATACAGAGTCAACAGGTTATATTTAGGAATATATGTATATACATGTAATAACAGTCATTGAAAAAGTAGGCATGTATTTGAAGGAGAGTGGGGAATGATATATATGAGGCTTTGTAGAGAAAAAAGGGAAGGGAAAATACTGTAACTATATTACAATCTCAAAATTAAAGATAAATTATATAATCCTTATAAATACGGACATCCCAATGGAGAAGTTAGGGCAAGGACTGAAGGAACTGAAGGGGTTTGCAACCCCATAGGAAGAACAACAATATCAAACAACCAGACACTCCAGAGCTCCCAGGGACTAAACCACCAACCAAAGAATACACATGGAGTGACCCACGACTCTAGCTACATATGTGGCAGAGGATGGTCTTGTTGGGCATCAATGAGAAGAGAGGCCCTTGGTCCTGTGAAGGCTTGATGCCCCAGTGTGATTCCCCAGTGGGGAATGCCAGGGTGAGAAGGCAGGAGTGGATAGGTGGGTGGGGGAACACCATCATATAAACAAGGGGAGGGAGATGAGATAGGGGGTTTCCAGAGGGGAAACTGGGAAAGGGGATAACATTTGAAATGTAAATAAATAAAATAGCCAATAATAAATAAATAGACAAATAAATAAATTATACTACATAGAGATTCCATCTCATCCCAATCAAAATGGCTACCATTGATACCAAATTTTGAGTATACAACAGTATCTTTCTTGGACCAGTTGAGCTTGACCCAAGAACCTGAGATACCTAACACTTCCAGTCACCAAGATCAACCTGGGGCCATGGCTCCCAAGTTCATTGTATAGCATCAGTGACAGACTCCAGCGGTAGTAAAAAAAATGGTAATACAAGCTTCCCTAAGAAGAATTACAGAAAAGTAAGAAACTGAAGAAAAGTGATAAATTAAAGAAAGTTGAAATACCCTAGAGTTGAAAGGGCTTCCCCCACAAGAAGGAAAAAAAAAAAAAAAAAAACAGTGACCATCCTTCTCTAGGAGTTTTTGTAGGACAATGAAAGACACTGGGTGTCCTGGCTAGTTTTATGTCAACTTGACAGAAGCTAGATTTATCTGAAAAGAGGCTCTCATAGGCTATGCTAATAGAGGGTTTGCATCCATGTCCCCCAGCCCAACCAGGATGATTATGTACAGCACATGTGCTGTGCACCCAGTGGTGGTCGAAGCCTTCCTTTGTCTCCTGTTTTGTTAGATGTTGACCTGCTCATTCAATGTTAGTCACTTGGCTGGTACTGCCATCCTTCCACCTTACAAATGTTTCAAGGGCTCTTAATAAGACTCAGCTCTCTGTTCCTACAGCTACCAGAAAGTACAAAAATTACTCGCAGTTCCTCTTATGTAATCTTTATTAACCCCTCCTCTACAAGGGAGTAGGGGTGGAGCGTATCTTTACTGAAATAGGTGCAGTCTCGTTAGGAGTTATTCTCATTTACATCTTAATCTGTTATAATTACATACATTAAAAATGAGAACATATGTAAAAGTAATTTTCTTTTGGGTTGCAGTTGGGTGACCCATGTCATGGAAGCTAGCAAGCCAGCTCACCAACCCTGGCCTTGCTTCTCCAAACCCTATATCTTTTATGAAAACAATTCCTCTGGGCTATCTCAAACACAAACACAAGATCTTTGTTTCTCATCCCTAGATCCCTGGCCTCATGAGTTTAACCTTAACATTTCCCTTTAACCCTAACATTCATTCCTACAATAACATGTGAGCAACTTATATGTTTTACTGACATCCCTTTTGCCTTACTGCCTACAGAGAGCTACTTCCTCCCTCAGCATCTGGAAAACAAAAAGTAGGAAATGTTGGCAAGGATCTGGGCAGAAGAAGAACCCTTATTTGTTGCAAGAAATAAAATCTGGTAGATTGTTTTCAAAATATAAGTGTTCCGAGTCTTTTTACTTCCATCTACAGGTGAACAGAAAACCCTAGGAGCCTGCTAAGCTAGCCACTCACCCAAACTAGAAGTTTCAAGTGGGCAATTACTAACAGCCAGACTTGCATGACAACCTGCAAGCATCACAAGAGCATGCACATGATAAGCTTTCAAACAGACGGAAGAGGTAAAATATGGCGATTAATTCACAATTTTTTGTTGTGGTTGAGGGAAGGACAAACAGAAGTGGCAAAAGGGAAGATGAGACTTAGATAACTTGTCAGGTCATACTCCTTATTACTCAGCCAAAGAAGAAAGGAAGAAAGGGGTTGTGTTAGAGTTATAAGGTATACTATTCACCTAATCAGGGTACCTGCCATTCTAGGTTTTACAAAGTCATAAGTTAAAGTGCCTCACTTTCACTGCTCTGAGTGTCTAGTGCTTTTATTATGAAGAGAGGGCCCATATTTCTCACACTCACTAATGGTGGAAATATGTTAGTTAGTCCAGCCACTAGGGAGACCTGTAGAGAGATTCCATCACAGCCTGGCAAAAGCAAAATTTCTATAATGATTCAGTATAAGAATAAATCTTTGAGCTTGTGTCATGACTTAATGGTTAAGAACACTGGCTTGCTCTTCCAAAGATCTTGAGTTCAATTCCCAGAAACCACATGGTGGCTCACAACCATCTATGGAGGGATCTGATGCCCTCTTCTGGCATACAGGTGTACACGCAAATGGAGTGCTCCTACACCTTAAAAAATACATAAATTAAAAAAAAAAAAAAGAAGAAATCTTTGTAGTCATTTTTCAGTTTGAAGTGCATTTAGAGCTCATTAATGAATCATAGATAATCCAAAGATACTAGGCTAGACCCCCCTAAGTATCTCCTCCAGCTAGCAGGTGTCAACTTGGGTGCTTGCTTTTTAGTTTATCGTATAATTGAAAAGTTAGAGTCTACTAAAGTACTGAGTCTATGTATCATGAAAGACAAGAAGGATGTGGGATTTATTTATTGTGGAGACCGTGGTAGGTTACTGACAGAGATTGTCACTACCAGCAAAAAGAGGGCAGGACTTTTTCTGTGATCATGGCCTACACAAACCACTGTTTCATATCAAACACGGGTGCCAGCCACTCTTTCCTTTTATTTTGGAATGCTTGACTTTGCAATGTCAAAATAAGACCTGTCTCACTTGCACTACTCTGAGTGTTTGGTATTTTTATTATGAAGTGAGGATCACTGTTTCCTACACCCATCTACACCATGCCTGGCCATATATCTGGATGAATCTAATCAGCATACAAAAGGGCTGGTTGCTTCTCTGTGTTTTTCCATTTTATTGAAAATAAATTCTTTCTCCTCCCTCTACTCCTCCCAGTTCCTCCCCTCCTCCCCTCTCATCTGAACCCACCCCCTTTCTGTCTCTCATTAGAAAAAGAACAGGTGGACCCGGGTAACCAACAGCTTGTGGAGCAACATGACTAAATTTTATTGTGACTACTATGATACGTATCTTACCCACTATTCTCCGTCTGTGAGGAAGACACACTGCAGTGGTCGGAAACACAAAGAGAATGTAAAAGACTATTACCAGAAATGGATGGAAGAGCAGACCCTAAGCCTGATTGTCAAAACAATGGCTGCATTCCAACAAGGAAAGATCTCTCCAGCTCTGTTCTCTGTTCTGCCTGCAGGGGCTATGATCCCACCTCCCCCCAGTCTCCCAGGTCCTTCTCAGCCTGGCATGATGTCTGCACCCCACATGGGAGGCTCTCCCATGATGCCAATGATAGGCCCCCCCCTCCTCCTGGGATGATGCCTGTGGGACCAGCTTCTGGGATGAGACTACCCATGGGAGGCCACATGCCCATGACGCCCAGGCCTCCAATGATGAGACTCCCCCTGCCCACCCTATAATGGTGCCCATAGGGCCTGGCATGAATCCGCCAGACAGAGAAGAGCAGAAGTGTTCTTTATCGTTTTGTATTTCTTTTTATTTCATCAGAAGATCTTGGTGTTGAGCCTGTTTACTAGATGCATGACAAGGAAACTTCCCTTCCTAACAGAGAAGTAATATAAATAAAAAATGAAGTTTTCACTTATATTGTGAAATGTGAAAATAAAATGGTCAGCTGTTTTAGTTTAATAAAAAGAAAAGAAAAAAACAGGTTTCTAAAAGATAACAACCAAATAAGACAAAATAAAATATAGTAAGATGAAGCAACACCAACACATCAAAGTTGGACAAGACAAACCAACAAAAGGGTAGGAGCCCAAAGGAGGACACAAGAATCAGAGACCCACCTGTTCACACACTCATGACTCCCAGAAAAAAAAAAAAAAAAAAAAAAAAAAAAAAAAAAAAAAAAAAAAAAAAAAAAAAAACACTAAACTGAAAGTTATAATATATATGGAGAAGACCTGGTGCAGCCCAGAGCAGGCCCTGTGCTTGCTGCTTTAGTCTCTGTGAGTTCATATGAGCTTTGCTCATGTTGATTCAGAGGGCCTTGTTCTCCTGGTGTCCTCTAAACCCTCTGACTTACACTTATTCAGCCTCCTCTTCCATGGGGAGCTCTGAGGGGAGGGATTTGATGGAGACATTCCATTTAGAACTGTGTGTTTCAAGGATTCTCTCTCCTCCCCCTCCCCTTCCTCTTCCTCCTCTTCCTCCTCTTTTTCTCCATCTCTGTCTCTCTGTTTCTGTCTCTCTGTTTTTGTCTGTCTCTGTCTCTCCCTCCTCCTCTCCATCTGTTTCTGTCTCTGTCTCTGTCTGTCTCTCTCTCCCTCCTCCTCTCCCTCTCCATCTCTCTGTCTCTCTCTGTTTCTGTCTCTCTATCTCTGTCTCTGTGTGTGTGTGTGTGTGTGTGTGTGTCACACACGCATGCTAGATGTCTGGTTGTGAGTCTCTGTATTTGTTCCCAACTGCTGCATTAGGAAACTTTTCTGATGATGCCTTAAATGAGGCATCTGCTGATCTATGGATATAGCAGAATGTCATTAGGAATCACTACTATTGTTTGTTTGTTTGTTTGTTTACACCAGTAGTATTTGAATTTACCCTAGATTTTTGTGCTATCTAGTCTCTGGTTCTTGGTCACACAAGTGGTGTCAGGTATAGGCTCCATCTCATGGAGTGTACCTTAAATCAAATCAGACATTGGTTGCCTACTCCTGTGTAGGCATAATGTTTTTGTACACTGTGTAAAATTTACCTTTGTGTTACTCAAATGCTGATACTCGTGTCTTATTTCAATCCAGACACAGCATTGTAATGCTTATACCAAGACTCTCCTGAAAAGTCAGGAGTGAGTTTCTGTCTCACCCATTATTTAGAGACCTCATTGGCTCTTCTGCATATATTTTAGGAAGTTTCCACTGTACTAGGTTTCCATACAGCCCCTGTAAATGCACATCAATTCTAGCTGTCTCTCCCAGCATTCACTCAACATCCCCACCTAATCCTCACATTCCATTACCCCCTTACCTTCAGTCCCCCAATAAAATCTATTTGATTTTCCCCTCCCAGGAAGATACATGTACCCCCCCCCAACCCCAGACATTTCCTCTGTAACTGACCTCACCAGTTCTATGGATTGTAACTTCATTATCATTGACTTAACTGCTAATGTCCACATATAAGTGAATACATATTACATTTATCTTTCTAGGTCTAAGTTACCTCACTCAAGATGCCTTTTTTCAAGTTCCATCCATTTGCCTGCAAATTTCATGATGTCCTTTTTTGAGTGGCTAATACGCCATTGTATAAATGTACTACATTTTCTTTATCCGTTCTTCTGATGAAGGACATCTAGGTTTTTTTTTTTTTTCAGTTTCTGAATATTACAAATAAAGCTGCTGTGAACATGGTTGAGCAAGTGTCCTTGTGGTAGGATGGAGCATCTTTTGGAAAGATGCCCATATGCCCAAGAGTGGTATATTTGGATCTTGAGGTAGATCCATACCCAACCTTCCTAACTGCTATATTGATTTTAATAGTGACTGTACAAATTTGCAATCCCACCAGCAATGGAGGAGTGTTCCTCTTGCTGTACATCGTTACCAGCATGAACCCGCATTTGTTTGATTCATCTTAGCCAGTCTAACAGGTATAAGATAGAATCTCACAGTAGTTTTTTTTTTCATGAACCATTTATTTTTATTGTTTTGTAGTAAGACACAGAGCTTTGACCATGCAGACTTCCTTAAGGAGCTGCCACAGACAGACAGCTGTTAACAGGTTACAGGTAACCATGGAAACTAAACAAGGGAGGCTACGCGTTATTTTTCATACATGAAATCTGGTGTCCGTTTTCACCAGCCAGCCAGGGTGCTCTTCCCCCCCACCCCCCACTCTATCTGAGCTCTCCCATGGATCACATCCTAGGGCTTTATAATCTATTCCTTTGGCTCAGGAATCTCTTTGCTCATTCACTTCCTGTGGTGATGGAGGTCACCCTCCATCTTTGAATGCTAGGTAAGCACACTGTCACCCAGCTATGCCTCCCAGCCCCCTGGCTAGTCCGCATCAGTAACATTATAGTTAAGGTTCAAGGGACCAACTTAAACAGGACATAATTACTCCCATGTACCAACTTCAAGACAGAATGGTCCTGCTCAAACCCCTCTCAACCTCACTGTTCTGTCTCCTCCTCCTCTTCCTCCTCCTCTTCCTCTTCTTCATCCTCCCCACCACCACCACGCCTATCCAGGATGTATATCCACTGTACCTACTTCACACCAAGGCTCAGGGGTTAGTCAGTTCCACTTCTTTGACTGTGACTCAACAGTGCAGGAATTTCCCATTCTGTTCTTGATGATGTTAAAAAAAAGAATAAAATACATTCAGGAACTTAATATACAACAGTCAAGTAACAGTGAGGTTGTTGCAAATGCTTCTCAATGTCAGAAAAGCTTTCTTCTAAATTAAAACTAAAAACTACTGTAAACATGTACCAGTAACAGCTACTGAGAACAAGATGAAGACAGTTGCATGGCACTCACACACAAGAATCCTGCCTGTCAATTTAGTAGGATACTATACCAAGAACTGCAGTTTTATCCCCCAAAGTTGGTAGATCCATGCTGGCTTCTGGAAGCTTCAGTGTCAGGCCCACTGGATAGACAAAGATGAGCACAGGGCATGCTTAGCAGACAAATATCACAAGACTTACGTCATTGCCACTTGAGGAAAGGATGGATCAAATGTGAGTCTCTGCAGTCAAATAAATAGAATCCTCCAGTAGGAAAAATTATTACCACGTGACATTCTGCTTTGCCTTAGGCAATAGCTAAGATTTTAATATGTGGAACTCATTTCTGAGAAACAAAAATCTGTATGACATGACTTGATATAAAATATACAAATTTCTCAGTATGAAGACCCACAGAACGAGAAGGCAAACCAAATGGACAACCAATGGGTTTCTTTTAAACAAGATCCTTTTTGTCCTTGACAAATGCTCAAAAACAAGCCTGTCCAGAAGCAGGAGCCTGAGAGGACTGCAGACTGGAAGGCCTCGGGGCCTGCTCCACATTGTCCTTGCCACAGTTCTCTTCTAATGACACTGAGTTTCTGGGTCCAGTGGAGGTGAGTGCCAGTCTCCCAACATCATCCTTCCTTTGCCAAAGATGACCACAGGTCACTAGGTCACTCGCTGTCAAACTTGACAGAATTGACCCGGACAGAGATGGAGCCACCACGGTAGCTGCCTCGCTTCTTCTTGGTTTTTTCATGCCGGAAGGATTTGCCTTTGGTGAACTTCAGAACCTGATTGGCTCGCTCACCCCAGTCTCCAGCTGCACCTCGCTTGGCATCAAAGGAATTGTCTGCTACTCGAGAGTCCACCTCAATCTCCTCCTCCCTGACCCTTCGGAAAGGGGAAGATGCCCTTTTTTCTCCCTTCTTCCTTTTTGGAAATGTATTGGGAGTCTGGAGCTTAACTTTCTTAGCCTGAGGTGTTGCTGCTTCATTCGCGGTCTCATTCTGCTTGCGTTTCTTGCCTAAACCTGGCTTGGTCGTGGCTGCCTTTTTCTTCTCTTTTGTTTCTTCTTCCTTCTTCTCTTTACTTTCCTTGCCTGCTTTTCCTTTCTGAGGAGCTGGAGTGTCGTTGGCCTTGCTTGCCTGGGATTTAGGAGTAACCTTGCCCTTGGGCTTCTTTTTCTCTTCTTCACTGGAATCCTCGGAGGAGCTGCTGCTGCTCTTGGCGGCTGCTTTCTTCACAGGAACTGGTTTGGGACCGGCCCCACCTGCTGCCTTCTTCTTAGCTGGGGGCTTAGGTGTCTCCTCCTCCTCTTCACTGCTGGAATTATCTGAGTCCGAGCTGCTGTCCCCACCAGCCTGAGGAGCCTGTTTGGCGGGTGCTGCTTTAGCGGTCACCTTGGCCTTGGGGGTTGTCACGCTTTTCTTGGCGGCCTCTTCCTCGCTGGAGCTGCTCTCCTCGCTGGAGCTGCTGTCAGCCTTCCTGCTCTGAGGTTTCTGGCCACTGCCTGCAGGTGGCTTAGGAGTTGCCACTGCCTTTGCTGCAGATGGCTTGGGAGTGACAGCTGGCTTGCTGCTTAAGGGACTCTTGGTGGTACTGACTGGCTTGGCAGGAGCTACATCCTCAGAACTGTCAGAATCTGAGCTGTCTGAAGAGCTCTCCGCTTTCTTTGTCGCCGGCGCTGGTTTGGCAGGTGTCTTGGAGATGACCGTCTTAGCTGGAGGTTTTTGTTCTTCCTCAGAACTTGAATCAGACTCATCACTGCTGTCTCCACTGCTGCTTGCAGGCCGCGGCTGCGCAGCAGCTTTCTTTGGAGGCTGGGCTCCTGAGGATTTCTTTGGTAAAGGAACAGACGGCGGTGGAACTGAGCTGTAGAGACCTGCTTTTTTCTTCATGGGTGTTTTCTGTTCCTCTTCCTCATCACTGGAAGAATCTTCACTGCTAGAACTCTTTTGGGTAGGGGTGGCAGCTACTTTCACTGGCGCCTTGGCCACGACTACTTGCTTTTTAGGTGCAGTCTTCTTGGGAAGTGCGGCTGCCTTCTCTTCCTCCGCGTCATCGCTGCTGCTGCTGCTGCTGCTACTGCTGCTGCTGCTGCTGCTACTGCCGCGGCTGCGGCTGGGGGTGCTGGCGGCTACTTTGCCATTGGCTACTTTAGGCCGTGCTTTCGCTGGTGTACCTGGTTTGGCTGGGGCTTTAGTCTGAGCTTTAGCTGCCACAGCTGCCTTTGGCTTCTGGGTCTGCAGTGCTTCATCATCTGAGCTTGAGTCAGACTCGGACGCAGAGCTCTCTTCCTTCTTCGGGGGAGGTCTGACTGCCTTGGCTTGGGGCTTACCTGCTTTCTGCAAGACAGGCTTTTTCTTTTTGTCCGTTTCCTCCGCTTCATCACTGGATTCTTCACTACTGCTGCTCTCTGAAGCTTTGGCTGCTGCCTTCCCAGTACGCTGAGGCATACTGGCTCGCTTGGCAGATGCGGCAGCCTTCTGTGTGGGAGGTCCTTGGGCTTTGTCCTCTTCCTCGCTGCCGTCCTCACTGCTGTCACTGGATGAAGTCTCTTTCTTAGCCTTCTTGGTCACTGGTCCATTTGACTGTAATTTCACCTTTGGGGCTTTGGTGGACTTGAGCCAGAAGCTATAGATGTCCAAGAGGGAAGAGGCATTGGCGTCCTGCTGCGTAGCGCCGGTCGCTTTTGCAAATTTACTGGCCACCTCCGAGAGTTGGCTATCTCGCAGAAAGCCGAGCACAAGGGGATAAAGGTCGCTGGGAACCGCGCGGCGCAAGCCGGTATCCGCCATCCTCCGGGAGAAAGCGAAAGCCTGTATCGGCCAGGCTCCCTGTTAAATCACGTCACTACGGTTGCGCAGGACTTAAGAACGCCAAAGCACAACCAGGGTAGAGGGCGTGCCCAGTGTCGTCATCACGTCACGCTGCGTGCAGCGGAACAGTGGCCTCAAAGTAGTTTTGATTTGCATTTCACTGATGGCTAAAGATGTCGAACATATCTTTAAGCGTTTCTCAGACATTTGAGATTCCTCTGCTGAGGATCTGATTAGATCTGTGCCCCATTTTTAGTTGGATTATTTGGTTTTCCGATATTTAGTTTGAGTTCTATTTATATTTTGGATGTGAGCACTCTGTCAGATGTAGAACTGATGATAATCTTTTCCCATTCCATTCTGTAGGCTGCCGATTTGTCCTATTGACAGTGTCTTTTGCCTTACAGAAGCTTTTCAGTTTCATGAAGTCCCATTTATTAATTGTTGATCTTAGAGCCTGTGCTATTGGTGTTCTGTTCAGAGAGCTGTCTCCTGTGCCAGTGAGTTCTTGTGGTTTGTATCTATGTAAATTATCTAATATTTATGCTAATGGAGACAGGGAGGCATAAATGGAGATAAAAAAATCTGCTATCTCTGTGAGGTAGTTTTATTGTCTTAACTATACACAAAATGTCTATTTACAAGCCGAATTCTCCAACTAAACTGTTAGCTGTATAGAGATCTTTATCTGTATCTACCTTTGTCCTGAGCTCCCTCCGCCAAACCCAAGAGGGTTTCCTTGCTCTCTTTCTGACAGCTGCTTCTCTGTTTTTCCTGTAAGTCCAAAAAGAATCCTTATCCTTATCCTGGACCTCCTTTTATGAAGGCTCTTCCAAGCTAAAAGAGAGAGAACTCTCAAAGGTCCAATTACTATAAAAGAAGTCTCTAGCTCCTCCCCTATACCCTTGCAAGACTGAACCACATCACTGTCATGGTGGGGGGAGGGGGCTCTCTAAGCCAAGTTCAGCAGGGGTTGAACAATTTTACCTTTAGAGCAAAGACCACAAGACCTCTCCCAAGCAATTTGCCTTAAAATAGGCAGAAACTTTCTATTATTCCATTATTGGGTATTTTTGCACCAATGTTCATGAGGGAAAATGGTCTGGATTTCTTTTTCTTTGTTGAGTCTTTGTGTGGTTTAGGTATGAGGGTGACTGTGGCTTCATAAATTGAATTGGGAAATGTTCTTTCTGTTCTCCAGTTTCAAGAGATGAGACACCCTCTTCTGGTCTCTTCAGAGGCAGGCACATGGTGTACATACATGCAGGCAAAATACCCATACATATAAAATACAAATAAATGTTTTACTACTAATAGCAAAAGCTATATAAGGCAAGTCATATGGCATAGAAACTAGGTAGAATGGTGATTGTAAGAACTGTGGCTTGAAAGGTAAGAAAATATTGAGCAGATGCTACAAGTTTTTAGTTATTAAATGACTCACATTATTAATGCTATACATTTGCCGGGCAGTGGTGGTGTGCACCTTTAATCCCAGCACTTGGGAAGCAGAGGCAGCTAGATCTCTGTTTGAGACCATCCTGGCCTACAGAGTGAGTTGTAGGACAGCCATGGTTATAGAGAGAAAACCATTTTCTTGAAAAAAAAACCCAACAAATAATAGTAATGGTAGTAACAGTTAATGATGATGGTGGTGGTGATGGTGATGATGCTATGTATTTAAAAGCTTGTGTGGGGATTTTAAACATTTTCAGCATACATGTACAAAGAAAGATGACAGAATACCAGATATACCATTAATCCCAGTAGAGGAAAGTGGATTTCTGTGAGTTCAAGGCCATCCTGGTTTATATAGCAAGTTCCAGAAGAGCTAGAACTCAATAGAGAGACCATGTTTCAATGCTCCCCCCAAAAAGGTGATGGATATATCCACTAATTTGATTGTGTCAATAATTGGATATTGTATATCAATCACATTACATTCCTGAAATATGTGTGATTTAGTTATTATTATACTCAATAAACCTGGAAAAATAATTAAAATGTAACAGACTAAACGCACACACATTTATAGATGCCTATAAATGTACAATAAGCTTACAGAACCTCAAACAGATTGGAACAGAAAAGAAAGTCCCCTGCCACATAATCATCAAAACACTAAATTTACAGAAAGACTGTTAAAAGCTGCAGACCTATCAGAATTACACCTGATTTCTCAACACTGACTCTAAAAGCCAGAAGGGACTGGCAGGTGTCTTACAATCTTCTCAGAGATCACAGATGCCAGCCCAAACTACTATACCCGGCAAAATTTTCAGTCACCATCAACAGAGAAAACAAGCTATTCCATAACAAAACCAAATTTAAACAATATCTTTCCACTATTCCAGCCCAACAGAGGATACTAGAAGGAAAACTCCAGCCCCAGCAGGTTAAGTATATAAAAGAAAACACAGGAAATAATTTCACACTATCACCACCACCATCAAAATGACAGGAACTAACAATTCCCCAGTAAAAAGACACAGGCTAACAGAATGGATGAGAAAACAGGATCCATCATTCTGCTGCATACAAGAATCATACCTCAGAAACAAGATGAACATTACCTCAGAGTAAAGGGCTGGAAAATGATTTCATAAGCAAATAGACCCAAGAAGTAAGCTGGTACAGCCATTCTAATATCCAATAAAATAGACTTTCAACCAAAAGTAATCAAAACTGATGGGAAAGGACACTCCATATTCATCAAAGGGAAAATCAAACAAGGTGAAGTCTCAGTTCTGAATATCTATACCCCAAATGCAAGGGCATCCACATTTGTAAAAGAAACTTTACTAAAGCTCAAAACACACATTGAACCTCACACAAAAATAGTGGGAGACATCAACACCCCACTCTCACCAATGGAAAGGTCATTGAAACAGAAATTAAACAAAGACACAATGAAACTCATAGATGTTATGAACCACATGGATTTAACAAAAATCTACCAAACCTTCCATCCACAAACAAAACAGTGTACCTTCTTCTCAGCAGCTCATGGAACCTTCTCCAAAATTGACTACATAGTTGGACACAAAGCAAACCTCAAGAGATACAAGAAGATTGAAATAACCCCATTCATCTTATGAGACCACCATAGGTTAAAGCTGAACTTCATCAACAACAGAAACAAGAGAAAGCCTACAGTCTCCTGGAAACTGATCAACTCTCTACTCAATGATAACTTGGTAAGCAAAGAAATAAAGATTTTTCTATAATTCAAGGAAAATGAAGACACAACATACACAACCAAACTTACGGAAAACAATGAAAGCAGTGCTAAGAGGAAAGTTCATAGCACTAAGTGTCTTTATAAAGAAATTAGAGAGACATCATACAGGCAACTTTTTATTGGTTATTTTATTTATTTCCATTTCAAATGTCCCACCTTCCCAGTTTCCCCCTCTGCAAATCCCCTATCCCAACTCCGCTCCCCTGCCTCTATGAAGGTGCTCGCCCACCCACCTACCCACTTCTGCCTCACCACCCTTATGCTGGGGCATTGAGCCTTCACAGGACCAAGGGCCTCCCCTCCATTGATGTCAGATAAGGCCATCCTCTGCTACATATGCAGCTGGAGCCATGGGTCCCTCCATGTGTACTCTTTGGTTGGTGGTTTAGTCCCTGGGAGATCCGGATGATCCAGTTAGTTGCTATTGTTCTTCTTATGAGGTTGCAATCCACTTCAGCTTCTTCAGACCTTCCTCTAGCTCTTCCATTGGGGTCCCCAGGCTCAGTCCGATGGTTGGCTGCAAGCACTTGCATTTGTATTGGTCAGGCTCTGGCAGAGCCTCTCAGAGGACAGCTCTACCATGCTTCTGTCAGCAAGCACTTCTTGGCATCAACAATACTATCTGGTTTTGGTGTCTGCAGGTGGGATGGATCCCTAAGTGGGGCAGTTTCTGAATGGCCCTTCCTTCAGTCTCTGCTCTACATTTTGCCCCTGTATTTCCTTTAGACGGGAACAATTCTGTGCCTATCCACTAGCAACTTAATAGCACACCTGACACCTCTAGAACCAAAAGAAGCAAACAGCCAAGAGAAGTAGATGGTGAGAAATTATCAAACTCAGGGCTGAAATCAATAAAATGAAACAAAAACGATACAGAGAATTAATGACAATTAATATAAACAATATAAATTATATTTTCCTGATGTAATAATTGTCCTTTCAGAGGTTTACTGCCCCAGTCTGCTAAGCTAGGCCTAGTCCTGAAAGCTTCTAGCCTCCGTGCCATCTAATCTAGGCCTAGAATATTTTCAGCCTCTAAGATGTACTGCTGAATAAGCTCACCCTTTCTAGTTTTTTCTTAATTTGGAAGGCTGGCCAACTCGGCTGTTCTGACTCAAACTCCTCTCCAAGTGGACTGATTCAACCTGACTTCTTTGTTGACCTCTCCTGAATTCTACTGCTTGGCCCCAAACTCACTCTGGCAATATGTTCTAATCTTCTGGCTCCTACTCACTTTCTGGCTCATTCTGTTTTACCTGTGTCCAGCTTGTTTTCTCTTCAACCTGTCTCTGTAAAACTCTCCCAGTAAAACTGCCTGCTTCTTTTTCTGTACAGCCCCTTAAGTGACTTCCCTTCCTCTCTCTTCTTGTGAGCATTGGGCAGATCCTATTTTGTCAAGCCTTTCTCTGATTCATCACATTGTCTGCCAATCAATTAGACACCACTTTCAAACATGGATGCTTCCTTCTACAAACTATAACTTGACAGTTTGGGATGAAAGGTTTGTACAATTTTTACAGACCTTGAAAGAGCAATTCTCAACTACATATGGAAAAACACAAAACCCAGGATAGCCAAAACAATCCTGACCAATAAAAGAACTTCTAGAGGAATCACCATCCATGACCTCAAGCTGTACTACAGAGCAACAGTGATTAAATACACATTGTAAATAGTGATAAAATGCACAAAAATGTACAGGTTGATCAATGGAATAGAAGACCTAAAAATAAACTTACACACATATAGACACTTGATTTTTTGGCAAAGAAGCCAAAACCATACAATGAAAAAAAAGAAAGCATCTTCAGCAAATGGTGCTGATCTCACTGGATGTCTGCATGTAGAAGAATGAAAGTAGATTCATATTTATCACCCTGAACAAAACTCAAGTCCAAGTGGATCAAACACCTCAACATGAAACTGGATGGATACACTGAATCTAATAGAAGAGGAAGTGGGAAAGTGCCTCAAACTCATTGGTACAGGAGACAATTTTCTGAAGAGAACACCAATGACTCAGGCCCTAAGATCAACAATTGATAAATGGGACCTCATGAAACTGAAAAGCTTCTATAAGGCAAAGGACACTGTCAATAAGACAAAACAGCAGCTTACAGATTGGGAAAAGATTTTCACTAACCCTACATCTGACAGAGAACTAATATCCAAAATATATAAAGAACTCAATAAGTTAGACTCCAGAGAACCAAATAACCCAATTAAAAATGGGATACAGAGCAAAACAGAGAATTCTCAACAGAGGAATCTTGAATGGCTAAGAAGCACATAAAGAAATGTCCAACATCCTTAGTTACCAGGGAAATGCAACTCAAAACAACCCTGAGATTCAATCAGAATGGCTAAGATCAAAATATCCATCTACAGCTCATGCTGATGAGAACATGGAGAAAGAGGAACACTCCTCCATTGCTGTTGGGAGTGTAAACTTGTACAATACTCTGGAAATCAATTTGGTGGTTTCTCAGAAAATTGGGTATTGCTCTACCTCAAAACCCAGCTATGACCCTCCTGGACATATACTCAAAAGATGCTCCACCATCCCACAAGAACACTTGCAGCTTTATTCATAACAGACAGAACCTGGAAATAACCTAGATGTCCCTCAACTGAAGAATGGATAAAGAAAATGTGACACATCTACAGAATGGACTACTTACTATTCAGCTATGAAAAGCAAAGATATCATGGATTTTGCAGGCAAATGGATGGAACTAGAAAATATCATCTTGAGTGAGACCCAGAAGACAAACATGGTATGTACTCACTGATAAGTGGATATTGGTCATAAAGGATAACCATGGTAAAATCCACAGACCCAAAGAAGCTAAATAACAAGGAGGACTGGGAAGGGGGGTGCGCTCCTGAATCTCACTGAGAAGGGGAAATGAAATACATATCTATATCTATTTCTTCCTGTCTACAGAGCAGAGGGGACTAGACTGGAGGAGGGATGGGCAAGGGAATGGGAACAGGAGGGATCAGGTTGGTGGAGAACAGACTAAGAGAGATTACTAGATCCAAGTGGTGGTGTCTCTGGGACAAGCTAGAAAAATTATGACAATAGAAACTGCCAGAAATCTATGAGGGTGAGTCTGGCTCTGACTCCTAGCAACGGCAGATATGGAGCTTAAACTGGCCATCTCCTATAACCACGCAAAGACTTCCAATGATTGGGACACCAACCCAACCACAAAACCTTAGACCCACAATTTGTCCTGCCTATACGATGTGCAGGGATAAAAGATGGAGCAAAATTTGAAGGAAAAACCAACCAATGACTGGCCCCGCTTGAGACCCAGGCTGTGAAAGAGAGCCTATGCCTGACACTGTTAATGATATTCTGCTACACTTGCAGACAGGAGCTTAGCGTAAAAATGATTAGAGAAACTTCTTCCACCAACTGATAGAAACAGATACACAGACAGACATTAGGCAAAGCCTGGGTAATACTACAGAAGGAGGGTAGGAAGGATTGCAGGAGCCAAAGAGGTCAAGGACACCACAAGAAAACCTACAGAATCAACCTACCTGAGTCCATAGGGGTTCCCAGAGAACTGAACCACCAACCAGAGAGCATGCATGCATGGGACTGATCTAGGCCTTGTGGCCATATGTCACAGTTATACAGCTGGGTCTTCATGTACGACTCTTCTAACAGCAGGAACAGGGGCTGTCTCTGATTTTGTTGTCCTCTGCCTTTGGATCACTTTCCCCTAACTGAGCTGCCTTGTCTACACTCAATAGAAGAAGGTATACCTTGTCTTACTGCAACTTGAAACGGGAAGACAGGCAGGTTGATATCTATGGGAGGCCTCCCCTTTTCTGTAAAGCAAGAGAGGAGGAGTGGTTGGAGGGGGGCATGAGGAGGGAAAGAATAGCAGGAGAAAGCGGTGGGGAAACTGTGGTCAGGGTATGGATTTAAATTAAGTAGTTTAAAAAATTCTAGGGGACTATCCTGATCTCCTTAGGGTAAACAGAGGTTTATATAACAGGTAATAAAATATTTGAATCAAAGGCAAGTTTTTTGTTTGATATCTATCAGAAATATATTAATTATGAAAATAGCTGCAAATGCACATTCACATGCCTCAGTTACTTATCTATGGTTGACTTCCAGCCCAGAATAAAAATATAAAGCTTTCTCTCAGACCTGGAATATTGTTACCATTACCTATTAATTATACAGCAAATAGTACCTTTTATTTAAATTAAGACCTTACATACAAGTTATTGATTTTGCAATATACAGGGTTGGAGGTATAGCTGAATACTAAAGCACTCACCTAGTGTGCTCATGGCCTTGCTTTGATTTGTAGCACTTCAAAAATGTAATTAAATATATAATGATACATTGGTAAAGTTATCTCAAGGTCATTTATATTTGTTACAGAAATTAAGTATTTAGCATTGAGAAACAAAAGACCCACCTTGTAGAAGTTTATGCAAATTTGGACCATCATAGAACATGTCAAAGTAGCAATTTTTGCATTAAGACGGTGTGATGTTTCTTTCTAAAAGTAACAATGGAATGCAAAGAAATGTAGAGAAAATGATTAAGCCCAAGAGCCTCAGCAAAATTCTGCACAAAGATGTCAGCTATTGTAGAAGAAAACAGGCTGATGACAAAACCAGCTCTGTTACCTACTACATTAAAATTTAATTCTAGTTTTTGCCCTTTTTTCCCTCAGAAAAAAATCTATTTCTCATTCGATTCTGAAGGATATGAAAGTGTCCTTTTCAAAAAAAAATGTTTAAACTATAGCTTTCATATAAGGGTAAAATGATTACGTATTAAAGACTTGGTTGGATCCATTGTTTTCTGTGTAAACCAGAGAAGGGTGTTTAACACAGAATAAACAGTTTAAAGAAGAATCAAGTCGGGGGCTGGAGAGATGGCTCAGTGGTTAAGAGCACTGACTGCTCTTCCAGAGGTCCTGAGTTCAATTCCCAGCAACCACATGGTGGCTTACAACCATCTGCAATTAGATCTGACGCCCTCTTCTGGCTTGCCTGAAGACAACTACAGTGTACTCATATATGTAAAATAAATAAATAAAATCTTTAAAAAAGAGAGAGAGAGAGAGAGTAGGTGATAACACTAGGCTATCTTGGCTCTTTAAAAAAAAAAGAAGAAGAATCAAGTCACAGCCATTTGATCTAGAGCACTGGACTGAGTAGTTAAATGGCTTTCATCACGAGATAAAGGAGGCAATCTTTTTTTTTTTTTTTTTTTTTTTTACTTTTTAGATTTATTTTATGTGTATGAGGGGTTTTTGCCTGCATGCACGTAGTACCCATAGACGCCAGAAGAGGGCGACAGATTTCCTGCAATTACAGATGCTTGCACAGGAGTATTGGAAAATGAACCCAAATCCTCTGGAAAAACAATCATACTTAACCGCTAAACCATCGCTGCAGGCCCAACAATTGAATTTATATGCAAAATGCGCTGCCCCAGGAGGAAGTTTGCTTAACTGAGTCTACTTGGGTGGAATGTTAATCTCACTCCAAAATTTCCACATATAAATTATTGGTCAGCTTTCTTTCATTGTGACAAAATATTTGATGTAATCAACTTAGAATTATTTAGCTTGGGTTTTCTGTGATTTCAGTCCATAGTTAGTAGTCCCCATTGCCTTTGTGCCTGCAGTGAGACAGGACATAAAAAAAGGAAGATGTAGTGGCCAGGAAACAAAAACAGTAAAAGGCTGGGGCACTCTTTCTCCCTGTAGCATCTACAAACCACAATGATTTGGCATTACCATAATATAAGGAGTCCAGAACTTTAAAGTTGTAAAAATTCCAGTACAATGAAAAAAGCCACACACTCTGTGAGGGTTAATTTTATGTCAATTTGGGTAGGCTATGAGGTACAAGATGCTTGGTTATACATTCTTCTGAAGACGCCCATGAGAATGTTTTGGAATGAGATTATTGCCCTTTGTAGTTAATTTTTTGTAGTTAGTTAATTTTCCATTGCTAATAAGAAAATATCACGTCAGTTCCTGCGAGTTTCTTCCTGCTGTGAACATCGGGGGGGGGGGGGGGGGGGGGGGGGGGGGGCTCTGGTGTCTCTCAGCCACCTCCCTCACGCCATGGCCCCGAAGCGGCAATCTGCGATCCTGCCTCAGCTCAAGAAACCCAGACTGGCTGCCGCCCGAAGCTGGAAGACAAGACGGCCTCTCCCAGCCTGCTAAAGGGAGAAAAAGAACAGCAAGAAGCAATTGAACATATTGATGAAGTACAAAATAAAATAGACAGACTTAATGAACAAGCCAGTGAAGAAATTTTGAAAGTAGAACAAAAATATAACAAACTTCGCCAACTGTTTTTTTTTTTTTTTTTCAGAAGAGGTCAGAATTGATCGCCAAAATCCCAAATTTTTGGGTAACAACGTTTGTCAACCATCCACAAGTGTCTGCGCTGCTTGGGGAGGAAGACGAGGAGGCTCTGCATTATTTGAACAGAGTTGAAGTGACAGAATTTGAAGACATTAAATCAGGTTACAGAATAGATTTTTATTTTGATGAAAATCCTTTGAAAATAAAGTTCTCTCCAAAGAATTTCATCTGAATGAGAGTGGTGACCCGTTTTCAAAGTCCACCAAAATCAAATGGAAATCTGGAAAGGATTTAACAAAACGCTCAAGTCAAACGCAGAATAAGACCAGCAGGAAGAGACAGCACGAAGAGCCAGAGAGCTTCTTCACCTGGTTTACTGACCATGCTGACGCAGGTGCTGACGAGTTAGGAGAGGTCATCAAAGATGGTATTTGGCCAAATCCCTTGCAGTACTATTTGGTTCCCGATATGGATGATGAAGAAGGCAGATGATGAAGATGGCAGATGAAGAAGAGGAGGAGGAGGGAGGAGGAGGAGGAGGAGGAGGAGAGGAGGAGGAGGAGGAGGAGGAGGAGGAGGAGGAGGAGGAGGAGGGTTGGAAGATATTGATGAAGAAGGAGATGAGGATGAAGGTGAAGATGACGATGAGGATGAAGGGATGAAGGGGATGAAGGAGAGGAGGATGAAGGCAAGGATGACTAGCACAGAAGATTGATGGATTCCAACATTCTTTTTTATTTTCTTTTTATTTTTTAATTTTCTCCAGTCCCTGGGAGCAAGTTGCAGTCCTTTCCGCCCTGTCCCTCTGTGCTCAGTCGCCCTGTTTTTTGAGCTCTCAACATCATGGTTCTCAACTAATTTGGGGGAAAATATCTTGAGCAAAATACAACAGGAAAAGAATCTCCACGTTTTTGTTTTAAATTCATTTTTATCCTTTCTTGTCTCAAAAACTTGTGGATCCAACACCACCACCATGCTCTGTGGGAAAAAAGAAAATCCTTCCTGTTCCCTTGGCTCTGCTGGGGGCTGGAGGGTGCTAGGCCCCTGGGTAGTAGTCTATAGAATTCTAGCTTTTTTCTTTTCTCTGCATTGGGCTCAGAGATTACACTGTGTCTCTATGAGAATGCAGACAGTTAGCATTTACCAACACATACCTGCCTACTTTCTATTGTTTAATAAAAAGAAAAAAAGAAAAAAGGGGGATATAGACAGTGAGCAAGGGTGGGGGGTGGGTGGGCATCTGACAACATGGCTTCTCCTTTGGCATGTATAATTGTGATGTTTAGCAGACATCCTTGCAGTTTAAGGTGACACTTTTAAAATAAAATTCTCTCCTGATGTTGACTTGAGCCCTGCCACACAATGGGAGAATCAGCAGAACCTGTAGGGTTTTATTTGGAGTTGACATTTTCTGTTGTAACTTTATTTTTAATTTTTTTCTTTTTTTTCCTTTGGTTTTTGCTGGAAGAGAGAAGATGCTCATTTTAAATGTTGAAGTGTACAAATTGCTTTATTACAATAAAATCAATGTGTACCCAAAGGACCTGATGCTTTTCTGTCAGCACAGATGCTCAACAGACCTTCCAAGTTTGACCTGCATAATGACATCATGTCAAACTTTGTCTCCCTAACTTCGTATTTTTTTGATACACACTTTGCAGGATGACCTCAGGGCTGTGCAGATTGAGTTAAAGGGATTTGAATCATGTCTTAACATCTCCGTAACTGAGTGGGCACAGCTTGCTGCTGTGGACTTGTACCCTTGATTTTTTTTTAAATCTCAATTTGGCGTTTTTGTTGTTGTTTTCTTTAAAAAAAAAAATGAGCCTTTAGTTACCTGGACCTCATGGCAGCACCTGCTCCCACGGTCACTGACCTGTTGCTCTATGCCATTTACGAAGGACAGCTGCTGGTGTGTCTTCATTGGCAGTGTGAACTGGCCAAGAAGGCGGGCTGTCAGGGTCAGCAGTCGGTGAGGTGGTTGGTAGTAGCTGTCACAGGTATGTAATGGAAGCTCTCAGATGTGGCTCTGAACTGGGTAGATGAAGAACTGTCTGCTCAGCACCATTGTGCTGAGGATAACGGTTCAGGAAGCGACCTGATGCATAAGCCTTTTAATGCTGTAAAATAGAGCTAAAGTTCAATGCCACTTTTTCAGAGGTGATTAATGGATAGCCTGATCAAATTCAAAGCTTTCTGATGTATAAAACTTTATAAATGGAACTACTCCACCAATAGGCAAAGTGTAACCAAAATCTGTCTAGATGGATAGTGTGGAATTTCTGCACAGGACTCTGTTTAGTAAATACATCACTGTATGCGTCAGAAATCTTGCTCCAATAAAGGAACATAAAGGATTTTTGGGGAAAAAAGAAAATATCACAAACTTATTGAGTTATGATAGAAAGGAAGGTTGGAAGTCTGTCTTTGGTGGGAGTCTTCTTGCTGACTGAGTCTTGAGATATGACATCAAACAGCAAGAGACTGGGACATTAAAACTATGTGTAAACTGTAGCATCCTTCATAATAAGGAAGGCATCATGGAAGGAGTTGAAAGCCTAGATGTAGCAAACATTCACAAGGGGCAAATCCTCTTGCCTTAGAGCCGAGACATCACCCTTCTCTTGTCCTGCAACTGGAACATTATAGTTTGAAAGCCTGCTGACGTTTCAAACTAAAGCTACATGATTATCATTCCCATTCTTGAACCTTTGTACTTGGGATAGAACCACATACTCTCTTGGCTCTCCTGGCTCCCCAGCTTGATAACTGTATCTTTTCAAATGCATTGGCCTCTGTATACAAGGGAATCGATTTCCTATAAGTATATGATGGTATTTGTGGATATATGTACGTGAATGTATACACATATCCTAACAGTTCTATTTTTTCCCCTGGAGAAGCTTGATTAATCCAGATTTTACTATTAAAAATTCGCTCTGTATTCCAAGCCTTACTGCAGTTAGACATACAAATACACTAGGAGCAAGTGGGTCCCAGGCTGGTAAATGCCAAGTAAAAACAGAAGAGTTAACTAATAGTCGTGGAAAGTGATTCATTGAAACAAACAGATCCAGGGGCAGATGTCTTCTATTGGCTGCTTCTCTTGATAATCTTACTATAATATCCAGAATCAGAACAGTATACTTACCTTGTGTTCCAACACATAGCTTTCTACTGACACACAGCCTTTTGTCCACAGCAGTTACTATCTATAAAGTAATGCTATGGTATGAGTGTTTCGCAGTGCCCAAATAAAACTAAACCTCTGATGTTATAATAGTAAGATGTCATGACCTTTGGAAGGGCTCTATTTCCACAAAATAAGATTAGAATTCTGAAAGGAAAGCGGGCAAAAAGCTTTAAGAGGGCCCTTTCACCCTTTCCACTACGGCAAGAAAGTACTGTCTTCAAAGAAGAGAGAACCCTCTACTAGGTACAAAATCTGCTGGCACACTAAAGTTAAATGTCCCAGTCTCAAACAAGTAAGCAATTTATGTTGCTTACAAATTATCCTGCTAAGGTATTTTGTCATAGTAGCTAGCATAGAATAATATACTTCAACCTTGTCACCAAGGCAGTATCTTGCTTTATCAAACATTGCCACTAGAGGACAGCATGTGCCTAGATTATTGTAGAAGTTTTAAATCTGTCTTGAGATTTTATAGCCTTGGCTTCTGGAAAAACTGAAATAAATATCTTTTTTATTACGAAAAATATCTTTTCTTTGATACTCTATCCTTCTAACTAGATTCATAATTTCTATATTAATGCATATAAAATCAGTGTAGGCTTGAAGACAGAAATGAGTCTTTTTAACTTTACCCAGAGCAAAATAAAGAAACAAAGTCCTCAATGGCCACGTACTAACTTGCCCTGTGGATTTTAAAGCCTCCAATTGGGAGTGGCATCAGCAAGATGACCAAAGTAGAAATTACCAGTTGATGTTAAGAACAGTCAAAGAGCCAGGTGGGCATGGTGGTGCTTGCCTTTAATCCTAGTACTCGAGAGGCATATGGATCAATGTGAGTTCGAGGCCAACCTGTTCCACAAAGCAAATTCTAGGGCAGCCAGGATCATAGAGTGAAACCCTTTCTCAAACAAACAAAAAACAAAAATCAAAGAAAGTAATTCAAATACATTTGCTTCCTAGATGAAAGAACCTTTCCAAATTCTCAAAGCAAGAATAGTTATTTGGCATTAAGTTATTTCAAAAGCACAGACTCTGTTAAGAGTTTGTAAGGCTGAAATACAATGCCTATTTGGTAGACATATACATCACAACTAGAGAGGGGGAAAGCCAAATTTTTATCCAGTGAACAGTTTTATCAGGAATGAACAGAGAGGCTCTGCATCCCTCTCATATCATAAGCTACTACTCACTGCACATGCTTTGTTTTGCTTTGTTTTATTTTGTTTGAGGCAAGATTTCTCTGGCTGTCCTGGGACTCTCTCTATAGACCAGGCTGGTCTCAAACTTGGAGATCTGCCTGCCTTTGCCTCCCAAAATGCTGAGATTAAAGGCATGAGCCACCACCGCCCTGCTGTATATACTTATAAACACAGTCCTATTAAACATGTGAATAGCACTCCCTACAACATATAAATCATGAGTAGCTCAATATATATCGTGCTGTTCCTTATGGGTGTACAACAAATATGGATGTAGACTATCAGAAGTCTTTACAAGTCTGTCTTCACGTTTCATTGAGCTGAAAAACTATTTGAACCTGCAGTCTCCCAAATGATGTTTTATTATGATTTACATTACAAATCACCTGAAAGAAATGGGAGAATCCCAAGGCTGAACGTGAACCCCTAAACTAAAATTTCCCACCCATTAGAAGTTGGCAGTGCCAACTAGAAAGATGACTTGTCAGTGAAAGTACTGATTTCTCTTGCAGAGGTCTCATATTCCACCCCTAATACCTGCATAGTGATAACAACCATCAATAATTCCAGTTCCAGAGGATCCAACACCCTATTCAGACCTCTGCAGTTACTACTCGTGCATGTAGTAGCATATACATACAGGTAAAATACTCATAAAGCATTACATAAACAAACAAACAAATAAATAAATAAATAAATAAATAAATAATCTAAAATATTGTGTGAAGTTGCCAGTTAAGAACACAATCTCAGGAGAGGGGAGGGAGGGACCTGGGTGGGAAAGGGAACAGGGACAGGGACAGGGACAGGAAGAGGGGAACATGATCAGGTGGAGTGAACAGGAGTGAAGCCCTGAGGGCCAGCAGGAAGAATGGAAACAGGCAATATCGTGAGGTAGGAGGTGAGGGGGGACCCTCTGGAATGTACCAGAGACCTGGAAGGTGAGAGACTCTCAGGACTCAAAGGGAGGGACCTTAGATGAAATGCCCTACAGTTGAGAGAGGGAACTTGTAGAGTCCACCTCCAGTAGAAAGACGGGGTATCAAATGAGGAATGGGGTTGCCATCCCACAGTCAAAACTCTGACCCATAATTGTTCCTGTCTAAAAGAACTACAGGGACAAAAATGGAGAGGAGCCTAAGGAAAGGGAGGTCCAGAGACAGGCCCAAAGTGGGATCCAGTTCAAGGGGAAGCCCCAAGGCCTGACACTATTACTGAGGCTATGGAGTGCTCACAAAAAAGGCCCTATCATGACTTCCCCCTAAGAGACCCAACAAGAAACTGAAACAGTCAGATGCAGATATTTGCACTCAACCAATGGACAGAAGCTGCTGACCCCTGTGGTTGAATTAGGGAAAAGCTGGAAGAACCTGAGGAGGACGGTGACCCTGTAGGAGGACCAGCAGTCACAATTAACCTGGAACCCCGAGATTACTCAGACACTGAGCCACTAACTAGGCAGCATACACCAGCTGATGTGAGGATTTCAACACATATACAGCAGAGGACTGCCGGGTCTGGACTCACTCAGTCTTGAGGGACTCTAACCCTCAAGAGACTGAAGGCCCCAGGTAGTGGGGAGATCTTGTGGGGTGAGGGCGGGGAGGATGGGGACATCCTCTTGGAGACAGGGACAGGAGGTATGGGATGTGGAACAGTCAGAGAGTGGACCAGGAGAGGAAAACAAAATGTGGACTGTAAAAAAAAAAAAAACAAGAATAAATAAAATAAATTCAATTTTTTTAAAAAAAAAATCTGTGTGCAGAAACAAAAAAATTAAAAAAAAATATGTATAAAAATGGCTATGCTTTGAATTCTACATAATCTCTCTCTACATAGGAAATCTCACAACAAGTTATTTTACAAAAAAGCACAAGTCCTGTGTTGCAGTGGGCAGGGTGCTGTGTAAATGTGTCTAGGTACGCCTTCCCATGTGAGTCCTGTTGCAAAGAGAGTTGGGGACCTAGAAAGGAGATACAATTGTCCTAGCTTCCTACCATTTATAAAACAGTAACATAACTCAAATATGACCTATTAAAAGTGCATTATGCCTCACTTGTATGTGGAACCTAAAAAAGTGGCATCATTCAAATACAAAGACTACAGCTAGGATAGGCCAATGGGGAGAAGAGTCCAGACACAATAGGAGGAATAGTTTCTAGCGTCCCACTGTACAATAGGGTAACTATTGTTAGCAATATGTTGCATGTTACAAAGTAGCTAGAAGAGTGTTTTTGACATTTTTCACATACACACATACACACTAAATAGTTGACATGAGAGGTAACAAGTTGGCTCAGCAGGAAGAAACACTTATGAACAGGAGTCTAGTTCATTGGTGAAATACTTGACTAGCATATGTGAGGCCCAGAGTTCCAGTCCCAATACTGGGGACGGGAGAGATGATTGGTCTTCTAACTATAGTAATGAACATATCCGAAACAACAAAATAAAAGACCATGTTTTCTGGTACTTCGTTTTAACCAACAGCAATATTATGGAACAGTCACCATTCTGCATTATTATTGAAGATATACAGGTTCTTTGCCTGAAACATTGGATTCCCATGAGAGTAAACAGTGGCTTGGGTTTATCCTGCAAGCATGGACAAAGGAGAAAAGGCATATCTTCGTGGAGGTGGAAATAAAGGGCTCACAGGATGACCATTACTGACAATTGCTTGATTAAAAAAAATGGTTCTAACTGAGCTATGGAAGAGAACTTGATCTTCCAGATGTGATTCTCACTATGCCCCGTATTAATTTTTTTATTTGTTTTTTTATGTATTATTTTTTAAACCTAGGAATGTTCTGTCTGCATGTACACCTACATGCCAGAAGAGGGCATCAGATTTCGTTACAGATGGTTGTGAGCCACCATGTGGTTGCTGGGAATTGAACTCAGGACCTGTGGAAGAGCAGTCAGTGCTCTTAACCACTGAGCCATCTCACCAACCCTATGCTGTGTTTAAAAGGATGTACTTTGCCTCTGGCTGGCCGGAAACTTGCACTGTAGACCAGGCTCCTTCATAAAGATCTTCCTGCCTCTGATGCCCAAGTACTGGGATTAAAATAATTTACTCTCATGTTGAGCCTTTTGTTTCATATTGTTTTGTTTTAGCCAGTGTCTTACTATTGATCACAGACTACATATTGCAGAAGTTTGTATTTATCTTATGCTTTCTTTGAGCTCTGTATGGAGTCCAGGCTGGCCCTTAACTCATTATCCTATTAACCTTGGCTTCATAAGTGCTGGGATTACAGGATTATAAAACACACACACACACACACACACACACACACACACACAAAACACGGCTAAAGAGATCTCTTTTTTAACTTACAGAGTAGGTGTGCACAACAATGATGGGTTCTAGTGTTTAAAGGTGACCTAAATTGCTGAAGATTTTTAGCATCCTGATGAATAGTAAGTGTAAAGAACAACTATCCTCTGCGAGTAATAAAATCTCTTAAGAAAATATTTGTTTCTAAATCCAAGGAGATGAAAAATGTCCCTGTTATGAATTCGGAAAAGAATGTTGGGAAGGAGAAAGTGCTTGTAGAGAGTGCTTGTATTAGCATTGCTATCTGCAGGGTCAGAGAGCTTTGGGTTTCTGAAATAGGACTCTCAGGCAGGGAGAAGGGGTGGCGGGGCAGAGTGGCAGTACTGTTATTGAATGCCTATGCCTTTGCAGTGAGAAATCACTCCACACAGAGATTCATAAAGGGCAATCCTAATAGTAGTAGCTTATGTCTGACTCTGGGTAACACTCAAAAAGGAGCCAATGATGAACAGAAAACTTTACTAACTTAAATACACCTTAGGCCTCTGCACCCTCCAGATGCTGGCATCCTTAAATCTCTTTCAGATATGGGTCTCAAGGTGTGAACAGTTTAAACTGAGACAGGAAACTCAACTGTGCCTACTTAAGTAGATGAAAGATTTACAAAGCAAAAATATCAGAAACATCTCTCTCTCTCTCTCTCTCTCTCTCTCTCTCTCTCTCTCTCTCTCTCTCTTTCTCTCTCTCTCTCTCTCTCTCTGTGTGTGTGTGTGTGTGTTTTCTTTTTATTTATTCTTTTCTCATACAATACATTCTGACTGCAGCCTCTCCTCTCCACTCCTCCCAGCTCCCCACCACCACCTCCCCTCTCCCTAGATCCACTGCTCCTCTGTTTCCCTTTAGAAAAGGGCAGGGCTCCCAGAGATATCAACCAGACAGAGCAGAACCAGAAACTTTCAGCACAGCAGTGGGTGTTGTTCTTTCCCTACACTTGTTACCCAGGTTCATCTTGCCCTCCTGGCAGAATTATGCTTTTCCTGATAAGAGCATTTGGAACTTAATGGCAGAACAGGACTTGATGAAAGTTTTGACATAGCTCTGCCCCTTTTTGCTGACTGGCTGAAAGTAAGTCAGAGTCCTCTCCTTTTGTTATGGGGATGAAGTGTAATTAGAGGGCAATCTTGGTGAAGGATCACTAGCAGAAAACTTATTCAGCAAACCTAAGCTTCCATTGTAGTACAACCTATTCTAACAGTTTTTTTTTTTTTTTTTTTTTTAACAAGCCTGGCTAGTACACTAGTTATCATCCAGTCATCTGGAGGCAGGGCACCTTTAGCTAAATTCTGTTATGTGTAACTTAATATTTAATAAGCAAGTTCCTGGTAATTTTTTTTTTTTTTTTTTTTTTTTTTTTGGCTTTTCGAGACAGGGTTTCTCTGTGTAGCCCTGGCTGTCCTGGCACTCACTCTGTAGACCAGGCTGGCCTCAAACTCAGAAATCCACCTGCCTCTGCCTCCCAAGTGCTGGGATTAAAAGCTTGCGCCACCACTGCCCGGCTTTCCTGGTAAATCTTTTATACTGTCAGTTTTACTGCTTCAAGTTTGTCCTTAATTAATACAGCCCTCTAAAAGAAAACAGGACCAGGGCTTAAAGCACTAACACTAGGCACATTCATCAGTTTGCAGATAGAGGGTATACTTGCCTTGCATGCTCTGGAGTGTTCCTTCTTATGTAATCCGAGCATCAGGGTTCCTTGACTGTGACTATGGAAACTCCCTGAAATAAAAAAATAAAATAAAAAATAATGTGGCTACAGCTCCTTCCTTTTGTTGTGGGCCAATTGGCAGATTTCTGCAGACCCCAAACACTTGTCATTTGTTTGGCAAGCCCTGCTGCAGCCTATACAAAGTTTCTGTGACTAAATCAAGTTGTCCTCCAAGGGATAGCCAAGGCAGGCACATCAAGAACTCAGAAAATGGATAAATGTGGTGCATAGAAGTGGGCATGGTTCCAGTTACATGGCAGGCTCGGTCAAGAAGGAGGTTTGCTTGAGCCTAGGCAAGAGGTGAAAAACAGCCTGACTGGCACAGCAAGATCCTGTCTCTTTAAAAAAAGAAAGAAAGAAAGAAAGAAAGAAAGAAAGAAAGAAAGAAAAAGAAAAAAAGCAAACAAAACAGACATGCAAACAAAGGAGATAGGATAGGGAACATCGTTTTCAAGCCAGGCGTGGTAGCATATGCCTATAATATCAATACTAGAAAGACTGAAGCAGGAGGTACATGGGCAGGCCATCCTCAGTTACAATATAGCAAGGTTCTGTTTGAGGAGACATGGGAAGGGAGGAGGGGAAGAAAAAGAAATTTAGTGCTAATTAGAAGGAAACTCCTCTCTCATGATGTTTGCTCATTAGGATTTGTATGGCCTAGCATGTAGCCTACTAGAGTCTGTCCGCTCTATGGAGCCTTGGATGGAACAGCCTGTCCAAATAGGGTCCTTCTGTAGACACACACTAGAATATCAGCGTGTTGGTCCTTTTATCTGGTAAACAGCTGCACCAGTAAAATGAGAAGCAATCTGGATAGTATCTCAATTCTTCACGAAATGTTAAAGAGAGGCGCTGGTGGTACTTACTTCAGAAGGTCCGTTTGAATGCAAGCTTCCTCTGGTTTGACAGTTTGTTTTTGCTGGTAGTGGTATGTGCTCAGTATGGTCTCTCTCTCTCATTCTCTCTCTCTCTCTCTCTCTCTCTCTATATATATATATATATATATATATACACACACACACACACACACACAAATGTATGCAAGGATGCACGTGCCTACAACACACATGCGGAGGCTAGAGGTTGGTATCAGGCTTCTTTACCACTTTCCAACTTTTTTTTTTTTTTTTTTTTTTTTTTTGCGACAGAGTCTCACATTGAACTTGGTGGAAACTGGGTGGCTAAATTGACAGCCCGTGAACTCTGGCAATCTTTCTGGCTCTGCTCGCCAGCTGTGGAGCTAGAGAAGAACACCACCATACAATGAGTGCTGCGGATCAAAGCCAGGTCCTAATGCTCGCGCAGCAACCATCTTTAGCCACTGAGCCATCTCCCCAGCACAAGATCCACCTTTTATGAAATAAAATTAATAATTCCAGTACGTCCATAATCTTTATGAACATCATAGACCTAATCCTTGGTAGTTTCCCCCTTCCAAAATATCATTGACTTTTAGTAATAATAAATAAATGCCATTGACTTTTAATCCAGTCGAGCAGGAGCGTCATCGTGAGCAAGTCTCTGTTACACGCACTGAGCTCATTTGTTCTTTGGAAGAAGTTGTCCTTAGAATGGTAGCAACAGCCTTCAAACAGTAAATATAGCTCTTGCTTTTAAAAGAGAGTTCTTAAGTCCAGAGGTTGTGATGCTTACCTTTAACCCCAGCACATGAGAGGCAGAAGCAGGTGACTCCCTGAGTTCAAGGCTAGCCTGGTCTATGGAGTGAGTACAGCCCAAGAGAGAAATCCTGTCTTGAAAACCAAAACACACAGAGCAGCCCTGCCTTGAAAAACAGAACCAAAAAAAGGGTGTGGGGGGGGGGGGGAGAAAGACAGTCTTCCTTTGCCACAGATAGGACTAAAGATAATGAAGGCGATAATTGCTGTAGCTAGGGGGAGGGGGAAGATTAAGATTTCCCATCGCTGGAGAGAATTCTCAGTGGTGAAGAGCGCTTATTGTTCTTGCAGAGAACCTAGGTTTAGTTCCCTGAATCCACATCCGGTGGCTCACAACTACCTGTACTTCCATTCCAGGATATGGAATTTCCCCTGGCCTCTGTGGGCACTCACATACAAATGGGGCACATAAAAAGGTAAGGCAAGGTTGTAGGGAATCTGTGGCATGAAAAGCCACGCAAGCTCAGTTGCACAACCTGTGCTGTACAGCCACATTACATTCCCTATCTGGGGTGGCACCCATCTTTGGAGGAAGTGCTCGGGCCGCACGCCCTGCACTCAGGGGAGGATGCGTGCAAAAACACACACCAAGAAAACTGTCTCCTGAGCAAAGAGGGGCCACACCGAGGAATTGTCTCCTGAGCAAAGAGGGGCTAGGTCCTAGATGCACTACACGCTCATGATGAAAATTCAAAGAATTCAAACTATTCGATGGTTGGTTAGACGGCTCAGTGGGTCCAACTCCTACAGAATTAGGATTTAAAGACTCAACTAAAGAACAGAATATCACCCTCAGCTTCCCTCTTGAGACTTCCCACAAAGATTAGCAAACTGTCAAAGATATGCAAAATGTCTGAGTAGAAGTAAACTGGCTCTGTTGAAGGCGGTCGCTCATTAGCATATTAAAGCCCTAGTCTAGTGCTCAGTTAGCAGGTACTCGGAAGATTCTCCTTTGAACTAATAAGGTCTGATGCAAATCTAAATAATATCAACTGAGACACAGTGAGAAGACTGTGTACTGACTGGCAGACCCAAAGACAAGTAGATGGTGTCAACCACAAAAAGGGATCAGGAATCACCAGGAAGATGTCATCAGGTACACAGCCAAAGAACGAAATACAAGTCAGTTTATAGGTTTGTTATAAATAAAGTTGAACTCCATATTGAGCACTTAAAATCTCAGCTACATGGGAAATGGAAGTGAGGGAGACACCGGAGTCCAGTATAGGCAGCATAGCTGATAATCCTGGAAAGACGGGTTAAGAAAAGCTTAAAGACCTGAGACAGAAAGGATTCAGACACCTAAAAGTACACAACAAAGATTGCTGCTAAAAGTTGCTGCAAATCCAAAGCAGGGAACAAGGACTTATATATTTTAAGTAGTTCAACATTGTAAAGGCCATATGTGGCAAGCCCTCCAGTGACTTAGAACACAGTTGTAAAAAAAAAAAAAAAAAAAAAAAAAAAAAAAAAAAAAAAAAACCAAACCAGAAAGCTTTTCCAGTACACTGAGAACCAAGTCAGGGAAGCATCCTTCGCACTTGCCTTCAGTATACTACTGAAAGCCGTAGCTATAGACACTGAGAAATTGTGTCATTTCCATTAGCCTTGGAGGACATTATGCTAAGTGAATTATACCAGCACATAGTAGCAAGTACCACATGTTCTCACTTTTTAATTTATTTTGAGGTAATGACTGAAAGACCACTCAGCAGGAGCAATCTGTATTAAGCTTTCTGGTGACAGCTTGGAGAGAGACACTTCTCACAGAGCAGACTCCAAAGAATTTTACAGGGAGCTCTGAAAGGCACAGAACACAGAAAAACTACATCTTGGTTGGAAGTTGCAAGGGGAAGGAAACCAAGCAAGCCGTTTAACAAAAGCCAAAAACATGCAGTTAGCCAGGGCATTTTGACTCCAGGTTCCTAGAACAGGGTTGGGGATTTCTTCCCTAAGCCCTTTCCATGGGAGTGGAGAATATGGAAAAGAGAAAGTCAGTTTCAGTTTCTGGTTAAACCAAAAGTGGCTCCAACTGAAACAAGATGGAGAAATGTTTGTCCTGTCACATTTTATAGGCTGTAACACAACTGAACTAGTCCTTGAAGCATTTATTTTTATGTGCATTGGGGAGTACACACATGCAAACTATGTAGAGGGAACAGTGAACAAGTTTTTGAGTCCGTTCTTTCTTTCAACCCTGTGAGTCCCAGGAAAGAAACTCCTAGTCATCCAGCATGGTGGCAAGTGCCTTTACCTGCTGAGTCATCTCACCCACCCAAAAGAGTAAATTTTAGATGTCCGCATCACCAAAGTTAGAAGAAATTTATATAATAGATATGCTATTACTTCAATTTAATCATTCCACATTTATACATATATATAACATCACCTTGTGCCCCCAAAGATAATATAATTACAATCTGTTTATTTATAACTTAAAAATTCTAGCTATGGAAAAATAACTAAATTCTAAATACATTATATATATATATCTTTTTAATATTTAATATAAAATTTTAATAACATATATGTAAGTGCATAATCAAAACTAAATTAGGACAACAGTTTATAATTTCATTCAATCAGAAGTACAAATATTATATACTAAATTCATAAAACATTTATATTCAAAATAGGTAATAAGGGTACTGGTTGACATTTGTGATTCTACAACACAAGTGGAAGTCGGAGGTCAATGGGACATTATTTCCTTGATCACTTGATTATTGAGGGAGGGTCTCTCACTTGAACCCAGAGTTTAGCCATTCAGTTAGCTAGTCTAGGTAGGCAGCTTCCCCCAGGGATCTCCTGTTTCTGCTTCCTGAATGCTGGGGTTATAGGCAGGCTGCTACACTTGCCCAGTAATTATGGGGGCCCTGGAGGTCTGAAACTCCCCACCTTCCTGCTTGTCCATCAAGCACTTTACAGAGTGAACCATTTCCCCAGCTCAATATACAATTCTTAATACACATACTAAAAAATCTAAAGGCCATGTATATTATCTTTCTTATTTAGACAATCGTTCCAGTTGACTTTGCATCTTCAAACTTGGAGATAAGATTCCTACAGGGATATAGCAAGTTCTAACATCTTCAAATGCTGCTACATTACTGCTTAAGTCCTGCCAGTTTATGGTTTATGTCATATATACTACATAACCAAATTTGTATCTTTCACAGCACATTAAAAGAACTGTCATAACCAAGGATGTAAGAGAACACACAGCTGTGACTGAGTACTAGTCAAGGACACAATTCTACTGTAAAAGTATGAGAACAGAAGTACTTTTAAAATTGATGGGTCTAGAGAGCACAGCTCAGGAGTTAAAAGTGTTTGTTCTTGCGGAGGATCTGGGTTTGGTTCCCAATTCCCAAACAGCAGCTCACAAACATCTGTAATTCCCATTGCAGGGAATATTAAGCCTTTTTGATCTCTGTAGTCACAAAGCATGCACGTGATGCACAGAAATGCATAAGTAAAACATTCATGTACATAAAAATAAAATTAAATCTTCAAAAGAATTTAGAAATCATGGCATATTTTAAATGCACAATTGTCACTACAAATTGTCATTTAGCGTGCTTTGTATTGTAGGTTATAAAACTGTTCCCCTACCTATGGAATTTTAACTTTACACCCAAGAGAGTCAAGGCCTCCTGTAATTCAGCATTATCCCATCATTATGTAGTTGTACATAAATAAGTGTCAAATTACTTCACCTATTTTTTACACATCCATTTACACGTGTGTGCAGGTGCATGTATGTATGCAGGTATGTACGTGTGTGGTGGCCAGAAGACAACATTGGATGTCATCTTCAGGAAGCCTGACTGCTTTGTTCTCTCACTGAACCAGGAACTCACTAATTTTGACAGCATCCTCCTGTCTCAGACCGGCCAGTGCTAGGATAATAGATGGGTGCTGAACGAAAATTGTAGTCTTCATGCTTGGGAGGCAGGCACGTTCTGACAGAGCTGTTCCCCTAGTCTCATGATTTCACTGCACGAATCTTTCCAGAATAAGCACTCAATACCGATGAGAGGAAAAGAGAGGAACTGCGTTCACTAGTGCCAGGACACTCCAAGGCAGGACAGCTCCTAAAAGGCCACCCGCCTCAGATCCAGTTCGAATTCTCCTTTTACTAAACTTTAGAACTACCAGGTGAGTTGACTAAGCAACAGATTTTTACAGAAGTGAGCATGGCAGTAGGTTGTTTTAAACAAATCTAGTTGACAGGTGAGAATTTGTGTGGTGAGGTTGTAAAAGGGAGATGACTCAAAGTTCTTGCTGTTTCTCCTTGTCATCCTGTTTCAAGTAGCAAGTGATGTATGTCATGCTTAGAAATGGGAAATAACAAGCAGTGCTTTAAGGAAGGAAAACACTAATTTATCAATCAATCAGTATCTGGACTAGAGAGATGGCTCAGGGGTTTAGAGCACCTGTTCTCTTAGGAGAACATCAGTTCGGTTCCTAGCACCCAAGTCTGGAGGCTCATAGCCTCCTGTAGCTCCATCTCTAGATGACAATCTTCTGTAGCCTTCTGGCTTCTGTGGACACCTGCACATAAATACAGTCTACCCACAACCATATAAATAAAAAGAAATCTTAAAAACTCATTTGCACTTTGAAAATACTGGAATGGGTGGGATTCTTTCCTTTTAAAATAATAAATATGTCACTGTAGGAAGCCAATGGAGTATTGTTTGGCATGGGTACAGTCATGTCAAGGGCCAAGGTCTCAGCACTATGAGAGTGGCAAAGCTTTCCTCAGATGGGGTTCTGAGGGATGGCAAAGTCTTCCTTGGATCTGAATGCAAATATTGGCAGGGTATACAGAGAATTTCACTGTAGCTTTCTTACCTCATATTTGCGGTCTGAAGACTATTCCAGTACACAGCCTGCTCCTACTAAGATTAACTAACCCTGTTTCCTTGTTCAGCTGTATAAAATAACCCTGCCTGGTTTTTCTTCTGTATGTAATGACCTTGCCTCCTTGTTCAGCTGTATGCAATAACTGCATCTCCCTGTTAACTGCATATAATAAACATACTGCACTTCTGGGGTGCTATGACTTCTTCATCAGAGCCACACTGTGTGATGCAAGATTTTCTGTGTCCATGTATTTGTCTTTTTTTTTCATTCCTTTACCTTCCCAGATAA
Organism: Arvicanthis niloticus; assembly: GCF_011762505.2. Classification (NCBI taxonomy): domain Eukaryota; kingdom Metazoa; phylum Chordata; class Mammalia; order Rodentia; family Muridae; genus Arvicanthis; species Arvicanthis niloticus. Next base: position 93,681,083 of record NC_047679.1, on the reverse strand, counting down.
GTCATTCTTTGATGTCATAAGAGGATGTATGAGGCATCCATTTATGTTTATACCTGTTCTCAGCCTGAGTTAGTGAAGTTTCCTTTTGTAAGTTAATGCAAAATCTCACAGCTGGACAAATGTACAGATGTTGTGGTGTTTAAATCCACTGTGAGAGACCAATGACTTTTACCTAGTTCAAAGATAGATTAGATGACTTAGAACTTACTGTTAGGTGAAGGGCAGCAACCTTAGAGCCAATAAAGCACACTTTGCAGAAGTGGAGGTTGGAGGATTTTAAGGTCAGACATCAGAAACATATACATTATTTACAAGTGTCCACAGAATCCACAGCTGGGCAGGAAAATTGTTTTACTTCCCTCAGTTGTTTCTTACTTTCCTGCTATATAGTAATGAAAAGACTATTTCATCCCTTTCCAATGGTGATAAACAAGTTTTCTGGAAGCAAAGGCAGCTTTTCAAACTTCACGGCCCATTGTCCTATCCTTATCGCACCTACAGTGTACTAGGTTCTTCCAGGCACTCCAGAGCAAAATGTCAACAGCCCTTATGGGATGTCTGGCTCCCTATTAAGTGTCTTTAGTCATTACAGGGGACATGTGTGAAATATTACTCATATCTGAGCATTCTAATGAATGGGATAAAGAAGGTCATTTCTGAGCAGGAAAGAAAAAAAAACAGAGCCATTAGTTTAGGGATGGATGTCGTGTCCTTACACTGAGAATGATTGTTGGGTGCTTAGCCCTAACTGAGATATCCATATCATTCCATTCGAGGCTCAGTGAACATCATGGGAGAGGGGGGCAAAAACTTCTTAAGAGCCAGAGGATGGGGATAAACACTGTGAAATGCTGTCTTATAGATATGGTCTGGCTGTGCAATCACAAACACACAGAAGTCATAGCTACCTGGATGAGGCTTAACACATGTCATGCATGCGTGTGTGTGTGCGCGCGCACACACACACACACACACGCACACACACACACACACGACATGGGATAGGAGCAACGCTGAGCGAGAGGCTGACAGAGTAAGAATCACAATACACATATGTATTAATTATTTAAAATAATTAAGAATGAAAAATCACTTTAGAGTAACTAAAACTCTCCTTTGCAAAACAGCTAAGAAACTATTCTCCTGAATGGCAGATGGGAGATAGTGTGAAGACCCTTTGGGGATTGGATGATAGATGTTGTATCATCCTCCTGGTAAGACATGCTAATAAGGAGCTGCTGGTTTCCTCCTTTTAAACTTTACAATTTTAGACTTTACAATGCCAAAATCACCTCATAACTACCTGCAACTCCAGCAGAGCCAATGCCCTCTTCTGGCCTGTGCTTACTGGCTTGCTTGCCCTGGCCAGCTCAGCCTGCTTTCTTAGGGAACCCAGCACCACCAGCCAAGGGATGCCACCACCTGGAAAGGGCTGGGCTTTCCCCCATTAATCTCTAATTGAGAAAATGCCTAACTGCTGCATCTCATTGAAGCCTCTCATCAACTGTGCCTCCTTCCTCTCTGATAACTCTAGCTTGTGTCAAATAGACAGAAAACCAGCTAGAACAAGGCCTTGGTTAATAACACCAGGCATGCCAATATTGATCTATGTGAATTACTATTTGCAAAAGGGTGCTGACACGGGCTCCCTTTTCTTTTCTTCCTATAATTGAACTTAGAGATTCTGATTGTCACTTTTGCTTTGCTCATACATTCCCATTTTTAGCAGCAAGGAAATTGTCTGCACAAAGCCAAACTGGTTCTCTTGTGCTACCTGCAAGGACTAGTGGTTGAGCACATCATTCACCGAACCTGAAATTCCTGGCCTTACCATGCAGCCATTGTGAAGGTATCTAGTCTGTCGACAGGCTCTCCTGGACAGCAAAAGAGATTTTCATGACCTCCACTTCAACAGGTTTCAGCTTGCTATGCTCCGCAGACCTTAGAAAATGGGGACAGGGGGAGGAGAAGGAAAGGATGACAATTTACACTGGGGACTCGGAAGCTCACCGCTAGGGGCAGAGTATACTCCCCATATTAAAAACCCCTCCCAGGCACCCCTTCCCTTGGGAGATTAAAGCAGCCATACTTTTCAGCGCTTCAAAATCTGACCGGTAAGATTCTCCGGGAATGTTTTTCTCTACCGTTCTATAAACATGGGTCTGTAAGTCCAATTCAAGGGCATCTCCAATCCGCAAGTCTACCTGCCAGCTGCTTATGAGGAGTACCAGGGGAAAGCTCCCCTCACAAAAAGGATACATCCGGCGGCAGCATGGCTACCACAGCAAGGAAGGACCAGATTCAGAATACTCTTAGCAAACCTACACCAAAAGGGGACTTCTGGGAGAGCCAGTCTTGAGTTAGGGTTGCCCAGGATTATGACTTGGATAAATTTGGTAGAGCTTCCTGGATAGTAGCTTAAATTCGGGGTTATTCAGAGAGTGGTCCAATAGACAGAGGACCAAGGTTAAGGGGAAGGGAGTGTGGCAATTTTGGAGTTTTACCTGGTCGCGCAATCTCTGCTCCTGGAGATTCAGCCATGAAGATGTTCCTGTCCAATGTCTGCTGAATCTACTGAACAGCAACTCTGTCCACTGCTCAGGCTCCCGGAACTTTTACGAATAATTCGGACATAAACAAAAAATTTACGAATTTGTTAGATACGAACCTACTAAAGGCAAAATCGGCCCTGGGGTGCTAGTATTGATTCTGTATATTCTGCTTCATCTGTTCTATGTTCCGGAGGAAGTATCCCCACAGAGGCTCAGTGACACTGTAAGCACCTCTCACAGTACATTGTCAGTGCTCGACCAGAAAACCCAAATACTGCCAGATCCTGAAAGCCACACTGGTAGTCTTGTGCGACCTGCAATGATGTTGTATACATCGACACCACAAGCTTAAACTCTGTGCCTTTTTATGCAGGCAGAAAGGACTCGAGCTTCCCCCAGCGTTCTCTGATTGGGAAGACTATTTCAAATGGAATCGCTTCTTCCTTTTCAAATTCTGTGCCAGGTAAGGTTCTCAAGCCATTTTTCTCCTACTGTTTTTTTTTTGTTTTTGTTTTCGTTTTTTGTTTTTGGTTTTGGTTTTGTTTTGTTTTGGCAGCTTGATGCACTGGTTTTTATTGCAGGGCATCTTCATGTCCCTCAGATTGCAGTAAGTCACTGCAGCACTTTCCCAGCAGGCAGTTCTTTGCCGCGAAAGACATAGGACTCGGCAGTATGGCTGCCTGCCGCGGCAAGGAGCATTCAGATTTCCGTGTGCTCTTGGTGAAGTTCCCTTCTAAAAGGCAACCATGGGTCCCCCAGGGTCTTCATTTGCACTCACCTAGGTTTATGACTAGACAATGTGGAGGTATTGCTGCTGCGGCAAGGAAAATTCAGATTCCATACGTGTGCTCTTGGCGAACTTCCTTCTAAAAAGGGACTTTCGGGCTCCACCAGGGATTTCATCTGCAGGCACCAGAGGTTTATGAACTAGACAGCATGGCTAGAGCTTCCTAGAGACTTAATTTTCACTTGGGGCCACTAGAAGATTTGCTGGTGAACACGGGGGTGGGGGGTGGGGGGGCGCTTGGTTTGAGGAGCAGGAAGGTTTGGGAGCAAGCGATTTGGGGAGTGTCTCAGCAGCCTCCAGCACTCTCTGGTCCTGGAGATTTATCACAGGCAGTTGTTTGCAGGGAGCTCCTGCTAAACCTGTTGAGAGGAGATTGTGTCCTCTGCTCAGACTCCAGGAACTTTTACAAACACTTCAGACTTAAAGTAACATAACATTTTTACATTAATAAGATATGAACCTATTGAAGTTAAAATCGCTGTAGCAGCAGCTGTGGAAAGAGCTATCCTGGATCTGTGTTTCTGCTTCATCTGTGTGTCTTCAGTTGGGATTAGCCCCAGTACTTCTGGTTCTCTGTGTGGATTTGTATTCCTTAAATAACTGCTTTTCAAATCTGTTTCTTGTTCAGGAAAAACAACGAACAAAACAAGGAGAAAATGATTTTACCTCTTCAAAAAATGAATTGTAATTTAGCAAAGATGAAAGAGCCTTGCCATATGTATACCTGTGTGTGTGTGTGTGTGTGTGTGTGTGTGTGTGTGTGTGTGTATCTATAAGTATGCGTCTATCTATGACTATATGTACAGAGATAGGTAGATAGATAGATATCCTCCAGCAAGGAACAAAATTTATTTGCGACGTTTTTAAGAAAAAATATCTGATAGATTTTCCCTGGACCCATTTATTTTTAATGGTTCCCAAGTACCAGAATAAGCATTGGTAATTTGGAAATGCATAATTTGTATTTGGAAAATATATTTTCTTTCCCTAAAGATAATAAACCAACATCCATTTTCCTGCAATTTTCATTTTTGTTTTTAGCCCATGGCACGGTAAAATTATGAAATTGGCTTCCAGATGGATGGACGGGCTGGAAAGTATGATGATAGGTGAGGAGGAACAATCTGTAAAAGAGAAGTGGACCTAAGCCCTTCTATGTGCATTCTAGTCAATAGTATAAGTTTATAATGAAACAGATTCACCTGTGAGGGGCAATGGTTAGGACAGAACAGGAGAGGGCCTCTGACATTAGTGGGTGAGGAGAGAGGAAATCTAAGTGATCCCCAGGCTTCCTGAGAGGTCATAAATTGAATGGTTTTTCTAGTTCTAAATCTCCCTGTCATGGATTTTTCATTTCTTGTAAATGTGTATAAAAATATTGATTTGTGAAAGTGTGGAATTCAACATGATATTCCATAGCTTCCAAGTGACTACTCTAAATGAAAGGTATATATGTTGGTGATGGTTAAATTGGTGAGTGTAGTTTCATTAATTTGCATGGATTTTTTTTTTAATTGTAAATGGTTCTCTTAAACAGAAATAAGTTCACTAAAGCATGCAACATAAAGGTAAATTTAAAAAGCCAACCAGACTAAGCTAGACTTGGTATTTGCTACAAATAATCTTTCCACGTGGATTCAGAGACAGGAAATCTGTTTTTCTGGCTCAGCCACAGCCTCATAGAGAAAACATATCTAATAGATGTCACACACTGTATATAAACCACACCCCAAGACACACTCTATGGCCAGGAATCATGGTCTAACACAAAACACCCCACATGGGCTTGTTTGTTTGCTTGTTTGCTTCACTTTGCTTCTATGCTTAATATGTTTTAATATTTTTGATTTTTTGTAAGATAGGGGAACACTGTATAGTTGAGGGGATCGGGAGGTTAGAATGTGGGAGGAGTTTGGCAAAGGTAAAATATGAGTGAAAATATTTTAAAATGAAAATTCAAGGCATATTTTCCCCATAATAGGCAGGAGTCTACTCCCTGTACTAGGTGCTCCCAACTTGATGCCACCTGCAGTTCCTAATCCTCAGGGCCCCATCTCACATTGGCTGGGACTACATCCATGCACAAACATTTCTAGCAACAAAAATACTTTTGGGGATTGATGGTTTAGGAGCCAAATAGTGAAGGGAACAGGGACAGGTGGCAGACATTTTAAAGATGCTTCTTTGTACCTCCCTGCCTCCCTGCACAAGTCCTCAGGAGGAAGGGATTTGGTCCAGGATTAGAGTGCTGTGCTCATCTCAGGGGTGTTTTTCTATTCTTATTTAAGCTGTGGGTGACTCCATTGTTAGAAGAGGTGGACTGTGCTTTACAGGAAGGAAGCATTACATTATATCATGGTATCTGCATGGGAAACATTGATGTCACTGGTTCTCTCCCAAATCTCTCTGATCCCCTGGTAAGCAAGTAGCTGAGGATGGCCAGGGAAAGTTTACTGTATTAACCATATTTCTCTAGACTCACAGAACCTGAAGTTCAACTAAATTTGATGAACATCCAATTGTTGATTGCCCGGGTTCCTGAAATCTTAAAGGACAATTAGGGCCTAAAATGATTTTTTTTTTACCAGCATTTGTGTTTTGCCTGCACATGTGCCTGTGTGAGAGTGTCAAATCCCCTGGAACTAGAATTGCAGAGAGTTCTGAGCTGTCATGTGGGTGTTGGTAATAGAACACAAGACCTTTGGAAAAGCACCCACAACTCTTCACTGCTGAACCCATTTGAAGGGCTGTTGCAAGTGCTAGCCTGGCTTTTGTATGTTCTTCATCTGTTGTGCCTTCAGTAGGAATTGTCCCCAGAGAGGCTCAGTGGCCAGGAAGGCAAACCTGAAAGCACAGTGAGATAGTTTTGCCAGTAGCCTTGCTTATAACCCAAGCCCACATGACAGTCATAGTGACTCTCTTAAGGAGCCAGGTAGGATGAGCTCTTTTGCACCTCAGTATTCCAAGCTTAACTTTCATGCCTAGTCTAACATCCAGGGCGGTCAGGGACTGTCCAAACCCTCTCGTAGGTGGAGAAAAACCACATATTCAGTGCTCCCACTTTCCACAAGCTCTCAGCTTTCAAAGCACTTCATACTGTGGAAAAAGGGGACAGGGGTTTTTGGAGAGATGACTGATGACAGTTTACACTCTGGTCTGTAGGCTCACGACTAGGATTACAGTAGGTGGCATCAGCAGTGTGAAAGTCCCTTCTAGGCATCCATTCCCTTGAGAGCTCAAAGCAGCTGTAACTTTCAGCCCTTCAAAATTTTCCCCTGGTAAGATTATCCTGGTATGTTTTCCTTTTTCTTCTTTTTTTTTTCTTTCTTTTTTTATTCATTATTCTACTCATTTATATCTAAAATGATATCCCATTTCCCAGTTACTCCTCCACAAACCTCTATCCTACATTCACGCTCTCCTCCCTCCTCTTTGCCTATATGACAGTGCTCTCTCACCCACCTACCCTCTCCTGCCCCAAGACTCCATCACCCTCTGTCGACAGGCTCTCCTGGACAGCAAAAGAGATTTTCATGACCTCCACTTCAACAGGTTTCAGCTTGCTATGCTCCCCAGACCTTAGAAAATGGGGACAGGGGGAGGAGAAGGAAAGGATGACAATTTACACTGGGGACTTGGAAGCTCACCGCTAGGGGCAGAGTATACTCCCCATATTAAAAACCCCTCCCAGGCACCCCTTCCCTTGGGAGATTAAAGCAGCCATACTTTTCAGCGCTTCAAAATCTGACCGGTAAGATTCTCCAGGAATGTTTTTCTCTACCGTTCTATAAACATGGGTCTTTAAGTCCAATTCAAGGGCATCTCTAGTCCGCAAGTCTACCTGCCAGCTGCTTATGAGGAATACCAGGGGAAAGCTCCCCTCACAAAAAGGATACATCCGGCGGCAGCATGGCTACCACAGCAAGGAAGGACCAGATTCAGAATACTCTTAGCAAACCTACACCAAAAGGGGACTTCTGGGAGAGCCAGTCTTGAGTTAGGGTTGCCCAGGATTATGACTTGGATAAATTTGGTAGAGCTTCCTGGATAGTAGCTTAAATTCGGGGTTATTCAGAGAGTGGTCCAATAGACAGAGGACCAAGGTTAAGGGGAAGGGAGTGTGGCAATTTTGGAGTTTTACCTGGTCGCGCAATCTCTGCTCCTGGAGATTCAGCCATGAAGATGTTCCTGTCCAATGTCTGCTGAATCTACTGAACAGCAACTCTGTCCACTGCTCAGGCTCCCGGAACTTTTACGAATAATTCGGACATAAACAAAAAATTTACGAATTTGTTAGATACGAACCTACTAAAGGCAAAATCGGCCCTGGGGTGCTAGTATTGATTCTGTATATTCTGCTTCATCTGTTCTATGTTCCGGAGGAAGTATCCCCACAGAGGCTCAGTGACACTGTAAGCACCTCTCACAGTACATTGTCAGTGCTCGACCTGAAAACCCAAATACTGCCAGATCCTGAAAGCCACACTGGTAGTCTTGTGCGACCTGCAATGATGTTGTACACATTGACACCACAAGCTTAAACTCTGTGCCTTTTTATGCAGGCAGAAAGGACTCGCGCTTCCCCCAGCGTTCTCTGATTGGGAAGACTATTTCAAATGGAATCGCTTCTTCCTTTTCAAATTCTGTGCCAGGTAAGGTTCTCAAGCCATTTTTCTCCTACTGGTTTTTTTGTTTTTGTTTTCGTTTTTTGTTTTTGGTTTTGGTTTTGGTTTGTTTTAGCAGCTTGATGCACTGGTTTTTATTGCAGGGCATGTTCAAGTCCCTCAGATTGCAGCGAGTCGCTGCAGCATTTTCCCAGCAGGCAGTTCTTTGCCGCGAAAGACATAGGACTCGGCGCTATGGCTGCCTGCCGCGGCAAGGAACATTCAGATTTCCTTGTGCTCTTGGTGAAGTTCCCTTCTAAAAGGCAACCATGGGTCCCCCAGGGTCTTCATTTGCACTCACCTAGGTTTATGACTAGACAATGTGGAGGTATTGCTGCTGTGGCAAGGAAAATTCAGATTCCATGCGTGTGCTCTTGGCGAACTTCCTTCTAAAAGGGACTTTCGGGCTCCACCAGGGATTTCATCTGCAGGCACCAGGGGTTTATGAACTAGACAGCATGGCTAGAGCTTCCTAGAGACTGAGTTTCCACTTGGGGCCACTAGCAGATTTGCTGGTGAACACGGGGTGGGGTGGTTGGGGGGAGCCTCTTGGTTTGAGGAGCAGGAAGGTTTGGGAGCAGGCGATTTGGGGAGTGTCTCAGCAGCCTCCAGCACTCTCTGGTCCTGGAGATTTATCACAGGCAGTTATTTGCAGGGAGAGGAGATTGTGTCCTCTGCTCAGACTCCGGGAACTTTTACAAACACTTCAGACTTAAAATAACATAACATTTTTACATTAATAAGATATGATCCTATTGAAGTTAAAATCGCTGTAGCAGCAGCTGTGGAAAGAGCTATCCTGGATCTGTGTTTCTGCTTCATCTGTGTGTCTTCAGTTGGGATTAGCCCCAGTACTTCTGGTTCTCTGTGTGGATTTGTATTCCTTAAATAACTGCTTTTCAAATCTGTTTCTTGTTCAGGAAAAACAACGAACAAAACAAGGAGAAAATGATTTTACCTCTTCAAAAAATGAATTGTAATTTAGCAAAGATGAAAGAGCCTTGCCATATGTATACCTGTGTGTGTGTGTGTGTGTGTGTGTGTGTGTGTGTGTGTGTGTGTGTATCTATAAGTATATGTCTATCTATGACTATATGTATTGATATTGGTAGAGCTTCTTGGATAGTAGCTTAAATTCGGGGTTATTCAAAGAGTGGCCCCATAGACAGAGGACCAAGGTTAAGGGGAAGGGAGTGTGGGCAATTTTGGAGTCCTACATGGTCGCACAATCTCTGGTCCTGGAAATTCAGCCATGAAGATGTTCCTGTCCAATGTCTGCTGAATCTACTGAACAGCAACTCTGTCCACTGCTTAGGCTCCCAGAACTTTTACGAATAATTTGGACATAAACAAAAAATTTCCGAATTTGTTAGATAGGAACCTATTAAAAGCAAAATCGGCCCTGGGGTGCTAGTATTGATTCTGTATATTCTCCTTCATCTGTTCTATGTTTCGGAGGAAGTATCCCCACAGAGGCTCAGTGACACTGTAAGCACCTCTCACAGTACATTGTTGGTGCTCGACCAGAAAACCCAAATGCTGCCAGATTCTGAAAGCCACACTGGTAGTCTTGTGTGACCTGCAATGATGTTGTACACATTGACACCACAAGCTTAAACTCTGTGCCTTTTTATGCAGGCAGAAAGGACTCGCGCTTCCCCCAGCGTTCTCTGATTGGGAAGACTATTTCAAATGGAATCGCTTCTTCCTTTTCAAATTCTGTGCCAGGTAAGGTTCTCAAGCCATTTTTCTCCTACTGGTTTTTTTGTTTTTGTTTTCGTTTTTTGATTTTGATTTTGGTTTTGGTTTGTTTTAGCAGCTTGATGCACTGGTTTTTATTGCAGGGCATGTTCAAGTCCCTCAGATTGCAGCGAGTCGCTGCAGCATTTTCCCAGCAGGCAGTTCTTTGCCGCGAAAGACATAGGACTCGGCGCTATGGCTGCCTGCCGCGGCAAGGAACATTCAGATTTCCTTGTGCTCTTGGTGAAGTTCCCTTCTAAAAGGCAACCATGGGTCCCCCAGGGTCTTCATTTGCACTCACCTAGGTTTATGACTAGACAATGTGGAGGTATTGCTGCTGTGGCAAGGAAAATTCAGATTCCATGCGTGTGCTCTTGGCGAACTTCCTTCTAAAAGGGACTTTCGGGCTCCACCAGGGATTTCATCTGCAGGCACCAGGGGTTTATGAACTAGACAGCATGGCTAGAGCTTCCTAGAGACTGAGTTTCCACTTCGGACCACTAGCAGATTTGCTGGTGAACACGGGGGCCGGGGGTGGGGGAGCCTCTTGGTTTGAGGAGCAGGAAGGTTTGGGAGCAGGCGATTTGGGGAGTGTCTCAGCAGCCTCCAGCACTCTCTGGTCCTGGAGATTTATCACAGGCAGTTATTTGCAGGGAGAGGAGATTGTGTCCTCTGCTCAGACTCCAGGAACTTTTACAAACACTTCAGACTTAAAATAACATAACATTTTTACATTAATAAGATATGAACCTATTGGAGTTAAAATCGCTGTAGCAGCAGCTGTGGAAAGAGCTATCCTGGATCTGTGTTTCTGCTTCATCTGTGTGTCTTCAGTTGGGATTAGTCCAAGAGAAGCTCAGTGACCAAGGACATTGAGATCCTTACAACTGAAAACCTGATATCTGCCCAGGTACTTCTAGTTCTATGGGTAGTTTTGCATTCCTTAAATGACTGCTTTTCAAATTGATTTCTAGTTCAGGAAAAAAAAATGAACAAACCAAGCAGAATATGATTTCACCTCTTCAAAATAAAATGAATTATATTTTGGCAAAGATAAGAAAGCAGTGTCATATATATGTATATATACATGTATTTATATATTTATGTATATATACCTATATCTATGTAAGTCGATAGATGATAGATAGGTAGATAGATACATAGAGATATAGATTCCTATATTAAAAACAAAATTTATTTATAAAATAGTTTTAGTATAAAATGTTCATTGGATTTTCCCTGGACCCATTTATATTTAATGGTTCCCAGATACCAGCTTCTGCAATGGTGACATGGAAATTGCATTTCTATTTAGAAAGTTTATTTTCTTTCCCTGAAGATAATAAAACAACATCTATTTACTGATACTTTCATATTATTTTTAGCTTGCAGAAAGGCAAAATTATGGAATTCCCTCCCACCTGGATGGATCTGCTGGAAAGTATGATGATAGGTAAGAAGGAACAATCTGAAAAAGAGAAGTGGACCTAAGCCCTTCTATGTGAGTTCTAGTCAATAGTATAAGTTTATAATGAAACAGATTCACCTGTGAGGGGCAATGGTTAGGAGAGAACAGGAGAGGGCTTCTGACATTAGTGGGGGAGGAGAAAGGAAATCTAAGTGCTCCCCAGAGTTTGTGACAGGCCAAGTTATATCTAAGATATTCTGAAGTCTAGTCTTAAGTTGATCTTTGTCAGTTTGTTTTTTGCCTCCAAGAAGGGCGGAGGGACTGAACCTGGAGGAAGGGTATCTTGGCATTCTTGGTACTACACTGCCATCCAGTGGAATTGCTTTTCTGTTCCTGTCAACATCTCCATGTGCTTTTCCTCAGCACATCTGTAAGTGGGTGAGGGATGCTTGGGGCTTCTGGTTCAAATACTGAATCAGCGAACAACCAGTGAAAGACTGAAGGTAGCTCCAGCCAACTAGCCTTTTCTGGGTTTAGCCACGGTTTGGTTTCCTAGTCATAAATTCAGCTACTCAGCAATAGGGGCTTTGTGATCTTGCGGTGGCCATATTTGGCACAGTGATGAGAAACACTGTCCTGGTTCATCAACTGGGGCAAATAGGTGGGTAACTTGCTTATCAAGGTTAGAAATCTGTCCAATTGTCTCCGTCCTGTTTTTAAGGCACCTACCTGCATATATACCTCATTTCTTGGAATTAGCCAGTGCCCATGGGATTCTGGGTTTCACTCATGAGCCTCAGAGTCTCCTAAAATGCCACCTAGAGGTCAAAAAATACATCAGTTCCTTCCTTTCTTCATCCTACTGTCTCCAGGTCCTCCCTCCCTCCTTCATTTCTTCCCTCCATCTCTTTCATTGCCTCCCTCCCTTCTATGCTTAGATCCTCAGCTGTTGTCTATGCTTTCTTTTCTCCCCCCTCGGCCTCTGCATTTTCTGTCTTTTGATTCCTTTTTATTCCCTTTATCCTTCTACTGTCCTTCAGAAGTTTTGCTGGCAGAGCTCTGACTTGAACTTGGAAGCTGAGGTTCAGCAACACAATCAGGTCCCCTGCACAGCCCCATGGCCTGAAAAATAACTGTAAAGGTGAGACAGAGGCAGGACATTTTCTAGCCATGCCCCAACAAAGCTTCACCTTCAAACCAGGTGGGCAGTTGGCATGAGGGACACAGTCACCCCAACTTGTCTAGCACATACAGTAGAATTATGCCTGGAACTAGACTGTGATGCACAGAGGATAATGGGCACACAGGAGGTTACAGAAAGGAGATACTGGGAAAGTGATGATTGACAATGCATATGTGAGGTAATAGATGGTAGTGATAACTGCCTTCCTTCTTCTTTGTCTTATGAGCTTTTCATGTCAGGAGCCTGGTGTATGGAGTTGTACCAGAGAGGTATTTCGAGGGTGTCAGGTTGCCTTGAGCTAGAAGCTTCATTATGGGATGGCTATAAAATGTCTTCCTACCCATGTGTGGGCTAGACACTCTTGGTTCCAGTGACACTTTCTGTTAGGATTCCACTGGAGTGTTTTGCTCATATGAGTTAGAGTATTCCCAGCCGTGTAAGAGTGGGTAGAGCTCAGCAGAGGATCCGCTTTGTTCCCAAGGTTTTGTTTCTATGATTTCCTCATACATGTGCTTCTCTTTTTGGTGTTCTGGATTTAGTTTCCCTATGTGGTCCTTAAACCTTGGGACAATATCATGTTCTTGTGATGGAGTGGGATTGAGGAACCTGTGGGTTCTGTGACCTCTAAGATATCCATACAGGAAGATTCTAAGAATTTTCTGGCCCAAAACAGCCAAAATTAAATTCAGCCATTTTGGATTCTTTTTTTTTCATTATTCATCATGTTTATTCCATGCCCAATGTCATAAACAGTAATATTATGTATGTTATATATCTATTACATATCCATTACATATAGTATGTTTAACATTTCCATTATAGCCATTATATATTATTCAACAATTACATACTCATATACATGTGCATGTACACATACATTTTCTTAGAAACAGTGGTATTAGAAAAAATGTGTATGTGTGTGTATTATATAGATTGGAATATTAGTTGAATATGGATTTACTAATATAAACTATACACAGTGCACAATGTATATGTAATAAATATACGTCTTTCTTTGGGATAAATTTTTTATAGCCATTTGATTCTTTTAAAAATTTTTATTAAATTTATTTATTTATTCACTTTATATCCCAATATCTGCCTCTCATCATTTGACTCTTACAAGATAAGATGTTTCCATTGATTTTTGCCAAACTCTTGTATCTGCTGCCAATCGATGATAGCTATTGATAAACATTCTTGTGGGAAATTGTACTTTTCTTTTTCCTTCAGAGAAAGGTAGCGGGTAAGACCGTGCCTTGGATCAATACTGCCATCAAGTGGAATTGCTTTCCTGTTCCTTCTGACACCTCAATTTGCTGATTCTTGGCAGGACTGCTGGGGAGGTAGGGAGACATGCAAGGGGACACTGGTCCCTAGACTGAAATGAAGGGGGCTTCACTGAGTCCAGCCCAGATAATGAATGAGCATCTAACCAATGTCAACATCAGAGGGTTACCCTGCCTGATGGCAATAACCAGAGCTACACAGGAAGTATAGACTGGATTTCCTGTGGCAGCCATGTTTGTCAAGGTATGCAGGAGCTCTCTTCCAGTGCTTCAATGACAGTTTAGGAACAGATGTGTAGGCAACATACTTCTAATCTTTCATATCCTCCTACTGTTAAGAAACAAGAGATAGTTCTATTGCCTGTAGGCACATCAGGGTCTCTGTCTTCATGATTATGTTATTGAACCCTCACATGTACCTACCCATTTTTCCTGGAATGAGACATTGCCTTATGGGCTTCTGTCCTTTGCTCATGGGACTGGGAGTCCCCCAAAATTTCTCCAAGTATGCATATGTATGCCAGCCAGTCCTTCTTTCCTTCCTTTTTTCCTTCATCCTCCCTGTTTATCCCTTCTTCCTTCCTTTCTTCCATGCTTACATCCTCAGTTAGCTATCTGTGCTTCCTTGTCTCCCCTTGCTCTCTGTCTTTTCTGTTTAACTTTCTGGGTTTTCCTTCCCTTTTTGTACTTTTGCTATCCTTCCAGGAGTGCTGCAGGTAGCATTCAGTGTCCTGTATACATAAATGAAGGATTCACATGAAAACCAGTTTTCAGCACAAACCAAGGATATGTGAAATAAGCACATGGATAGGATGTGGGGTATGGAGGAATCTCAGTTTCATCATCCAAGTCAGCCATCTTAGTTTTGTAGCTGTCAAATAGAAGCAGATGACATCTGTGCTGGAGAGTTTTCTGTGAACTTGACACAAGCTAAAGTCATTTGAGGGGGGGAAACATCAATTAAGAAAATGTTTCTACTTGATGCTACAGGGTGAAGGGGGGATACCCCACCCTCATAGAGAATAAGGGGAGGGATTGGGGGAGGGACTCTGTGAGGGGAGACCAAGAGGGGGCAGCAATCAGGATGTAAAATGGATGGATGGATGGATAGATAGATAGATAGATAGATGGGTGGATGGATGGATAGATGGATGGATGGATAGATAAGCAGACAACACAAAACAACAACAAAAAGAGAAAGAAAGAAGGAAAGAAAGAAAGAGAAAATGTCTCCACAAGATTGGCCTGTGGACAAACATGTAGGACATTTTCTTAATTAGTGATTGATGGGAGGGCCCAACCCATTGTGGATCAGACTGTTGGTCCTGGGTTCTATAAGAAAGCAGGCTGAGCAAGCCATGAGGAACAAGCCAATAAGCAGCAGCTCTCCATGGCCTTTGCATCGGCTCCTGCCTCCAGGTTTATTTGTGCACTATTTGAGTTCCTGTCTTGGCTCCTTCCCGTGACAAACAGTGGTGTGGAAGTGTAAGCCACAATGAACCCTTTCCTTTCTAGTTTTTGTAGGCTGTTGTGTTTCATCACAACATTAATAATCTTAACTCATACATTGTTCTTTCTTATGGTCAATGTGAGTCATGGCAACTACAATTGAGCAAGGAAAGTAGATGTGAAATAGAAAAAGTACCATGTGGACTTCTTTCATTACCAGTGCCCCACTGGCCAAACCGCTAGCTGAAAACTGGACTTATATACAGTTTACCACTCTCACAGGATTATCCTTCCTGAGCCTTTTTGAAGAGGCCCAGAGAACACCCAGGGTCAAGGTCAAAATGGCTCCTCCACCATGTGTTGTTGCATGTGGGAAGCTGATCTGTTCAACCAGAGGAATTATGGGTAGTTACAGAAAGTCCCAACTTTGACAGGTGGCGGAAATGGAGCTATATTCTAGACTTGAGAGTAAAGTAGTAGTGTGTTTGCATGTTGATATGTACATCTTGGGATGTCCTCTGCAGAGGAAGCAAGGTCACAGAGTGTCCAGAAACCATGGCAAAGCTTTCTGCCTTTAATAGGTTGGAAAACATAACCAGACTCCAGTGCAGGAAGATGGTTGGTCTGCAATGTATGTCTTTGAGGGACTTATCCTCAGCAGAGCACAGATGGATGCACTTGACAGGCAGTGCTCAGATCACAGAGAGGTGGCATTCTGTTCCATTGGGAGGTGCAAGTCTTTGTTTTTGATACTATGTCCAGGACCCTTCAGTTGAAAGTGTGTGGAAGGTTCCAGATTCAGTCCACAGATGTGTGTTGCCTTGGAACAGTGAGAACTTGTAGCAAGCCAGTCACAAGGGGGCTTGAAAGGCCTCCCTCTGCTAGGCAATACCACTGATGGAGTGCCTGAAAGCAGTGATAGGGCTGTCTATAAGAGAAAAAGAACCCAGTCTTTCTTCCTTTGGGATTTACAGAACTTGTCAATAGTGAGAGCTGTCTGCAGTAAGTCTAGTCCTTAAGGACAAGAAGTCTTCCAGTTAGATACTAAGAGCTAGTACTCTAGGGAAAGTGGTAATAACCCAGGAATTCAGAGCAGACTGTGCTTCAAGTATACTTGTGACGTAAAGGTGTGTGTGTGTGTGTGTGTGTGTGTGTGTGTGTGTCTGTGTGTGTAAAATCACATTCCTTCTCATGATGCCTACAATGATTTTGTCATTCTCCATGTGTTCAGATCCAAAGGAGAAAACAAGATAGGGTTGTGGATTTCTGTTGAGTTTGGCCCAAATGTAACACAAAGGGACTACCTCAACAAGTGTGCTTGTGTTCTGGTGTGGTGTTGGAATCCTGGCAGGAGCCAAGAAGACTTGGTTTTCTGGAATGTATCTAGGTGCCCTTTCATTTACATAAATGCAATCAGGGAGTCTGTGTGTTGCCTATTTAGAGTTGCAGACATCTGTACCTGTCTACATACACATGATTTTTTTAAAAAAAAAAAAAACAAGGTCCACTTACAGGAAGGACTGTGTCCTTTTGAGAAAAGGAAATACTAGCAAATATCTTTCCTGGAAGTGGCTGAGTAGGATAGAGGAAACTATTGTTTATAGCCAATGAGATCATAATGTTTTCAGGGAAGGGCCAAAAAGATGGATTAGAGCCATAGCTAAGGATCTGATGGGCTGGTAGCAGCTGAGGTGGGCTAACAGTTCTTCTTTGATATTTTTTCAGTTCCAAGATTAGGGTCACTGGGAGCCTAATGTTTCATCAGAGTCTGAAATTGCCTCAACACAAAAACTCATGTGAGCAGCCAGTAGTGGTATATACCTTTAATCACAGCACTTGGAAGGCAGAGATAGGCAGATAGATCTCTGTGACTTCGAGGCCAGCCTGGTCAATAAAACAAGTTTCAGGAGAACCTGAGCTGTTACAGAGAGAACTGTCTCAGAAAACCAAAAGTGGGGGCCATGACAACTCCTGTGAGCTTTGAAAGATGGCTGACAGACACAACTGAATGTACAGACAGGGTCCTAGACTTCTTAGGCTGGGGTCTCAGGGAACAAAGACCAAAGGGTTCTGATGACATTTGTCCTTTCTCTTCTTTCTACTCCGACTCTCTTCCATGGTCTGAAGAACTGGGGCTTTCAAAATAGAAACAATCCCTATGCATTCTGTCTTCTGTATAAGCTGGAGTCTCCTGGTCCTTGGCCATGTATGGGTAGGGCGCTTTTCTTTTTTGTGCAAGCTGCCACTGTCTCTGTCCTGTCCCTGTCAGAAACCTGGTATGTGAGTGTGGAGAGGTGTGGGTCAAGTACCCTTGAATTAGAAGCTTGGTTGTGGAATGGCTATACAATGTCTATATACCCATGGGAGGAATGGACACTCTGTGGGTTACCCTGACATTCAGTGTAAGATTTCAGCTGACAGTCAGGCACATATTTGCCAGTTAGAGTATTCTTGGCAGCAAATGAGGGGGTTGTGCTCAGCACAAGGTACAATTTCTGCCCAAGAATGTATGTGTATAGCTTCTTCTGATGCTTGCTTCTAGTTTAGGAGTTCTCCATTTAGTTTTCTTGTAAGGTCTTTAGGCCTTGGGAGAATGCCGTGTTCTCATGTTGGAGAGGGATTAAAGAACCTGTGTGGCCTGTGACCTCCCAGACAGTATGCACATAGTAAAGTTCCAAGGTCCATCTCTGACTAGAACAGAGCAAGAGTGGAGTCAACCATCTTGAATTCTAATGGAAGTTGTATTTTTTTTTTTTTTTCACCAAAGAAGGGCGGAGGGAGAGATCCTGGAAAAAGGGTACTTTGGAATTGTTGGTGCAACACTGCCACCAACTGGTATTTCTTTACTGTTTGTGCCAACAACTCAGTGTGCTCTCAAAAAGTCTGGGGGTGAAGGATTGTGAAATATATTTGGGAACTTGTACAAAAACTGAAGTAATGGAGGCAAGTCCAGGTGACAACTGGGAACAAGTCCAGGTGATAGGCAGGGACCTCACCATCACCAGCCTTACAAGCTTGCTGTACAGCCGAATACTGACCAGAACGCCACAGAAAGTACAGGCTTGAATATTCCCTGGCAGCCATATTTGTCAGGCGGGAGAAGAGCTTTTTTTTCCTAAGAGTCAGCAGCCTCAGAGCAGATGCGTGGGCAACATACTTTCTTCAATTTCTTCATATCTTCCTAGGGTCAAGTATCAGAGATAGATCAAATTCTCCATCTTCATTCTTATTTTTTGAATCTTTACCTCTATCCACCCCTCAATTCCTCGAGTCAGACACTACCCTTGGGATCCTGGCCTCTGTACACAAGCTTGGGAATCTTCAAAAATATCCCCAAAACTTTACATATTTTGCAGTCAGTGGTTCTTTCCTTTTTTTCTTCCTTTTATTCCTTCACCCTCAGTCCATCCTCATTTAATCTCCTCTTTTTCTAGCTTTTTTCTTGCCCCCCTCCATCCATCCCATACTGACATCCCTGGTCTGTTCTCTCCAATTTGTGTTCTGTTGATACGCCCCAGTTGATGAACCAGGACAGTGTTCTTCATCCCTGTGCCAAATATGGCTGCCGCGAGATCACAAAGCCCCTATTGCTGAGTAGCTGAATTTATGACTAGGAAACCAAACCGTGGCTAAACCCAGAAAAGGCCAGTTGGCTGGAGCTACCTTCAGTCTTTCACTGGTTGTTCGATGATTCAGTATTTGAACCAGAAGCCCCAAGCATCCCTCACCCACTTACAGACCTGCTGAGGAAAAGCACATGGAGATGTTGACAGAAACAGAAAAGCAATTCCACTTGATGGCAGTGTAGTATCAAGAATGCTAAGATACCCTTCTTCTAGGTTCAGTCCCTCCGCCCTTCTCAGAAGAAAAAAAAACAAACTGACAAAGATCAACTTAAGACTCTAAGGTCCCTAGCTCATTTTTGGCCCTTGCAGCACCTGTTTCCTAGCCCTTTTCAAGACTCCAGTGATGGACCAGACACCCTTGTTTCCAGGATGGTGATCCCTGTGTATATGGCATCTTCTTCTGGCTCTATGGCAATTAAGAAGAAACAGCAAGATGTGCTTGGTTTCCTAGAAGCCAACAAAATAGGATTTGAAGAAAAAGATATTAACAGCTAATGAAGAGAATCAGAAGTGGATGAGAGAAAAAGTACCTGAAGACAGTTAACCAGCCACTTCAGATTTTCAATTAAAGCCAGTACCGTGGGGATTATGATTCCTTCGTTGAGGCCCAAGAAAATATTGCCGTTCATGCCTTTTTAGGCTTGACAGTACCTGATTCAAAGTTAGAAGAAGCCCAGACAAAGCAGCAAGCATGAATGTTCCATGTTCTTTCCTCAGCATTTTGAAAAATAATAAAATCTCCATTGCTTTTATAGAAATCCTTGCTTCAAAAGAATTAGGCTTATGTGTTGAAATAATAGATTACTTGATTGTCGGGGACTGCTCTGCCAAATGTTGGAACCCGCACTGCCCCAAGCTTTGGGGGCTAAATTGTCCCAGCTCGTACTGCTGCTCCGGTCCATGTGTCAGGGTTCAGCAAGAGAGAGAGTGAGGGCGGACTCGAAGAATGGAGATCAGACAGAGTGTGATTCAGTCCCGTTTATTCTCAAGTCTCTCTTCTCTCTTTCCAAGTTTCTTGTTCCTAGTCCAAGTCCCAAGTCTCAAGTTCCTAGTCCCTGGTGCCTCCAAGTTCCAAGTTTCCAGTCCCTTCTGTCTGCCTCTCACCTTTGATAAGTCTGACTTCTCAAGTCACGCCTTTAAATCAGGCCTTTAAGTCACACACACACCCAAGGGAAAATCCTGAGTATATAAAACAAGATGTTATCAGAGTGTGCTCAGCTGTTGTAGGCTGTTGAAAACAAGTCTCTTGTCAGGGTATATGGCTCAAGATGGCTGCAAGTATGATAGCTGCCTTCTGTCAGCTCCCCACACTTGATGTTCTCACATGCAAATAAGCAAAATGAAAACGTAAACATGGTGGTAAGAAATGAGAGGTGAAATTAGAACTTTAAGTGGCTATCCTAGAGTAGCATTGTTATCTGCCAAGATATTTCATGTTCTGTAAGGATTTTACAAAAAAAAAAAAAATACCAATATGCTCCTTCTTTTATATGACTGTGTAGCTTAAGAATATCTTCATTTCAACTTTGAGGAATTAAAAGAGGGGAGAGAAAGAATGTTTTGATGTGATGTTACTATTGTTGAAATGTATTTACAGGTTATGTTCATGATGTGTTAGCCATTGTAATTTCCTATGGTGATTGTGACATTCTCCTTTTTTTAAAAAGAATTATTTATTATTTTAGGTCTATGAGTACATTCTTGCTCTCTTAAGACACATCAGAAGAGGCATCAGATCCCATTACAGATGGTTGTGAGCCACCATGTGGTTGCTGGGAATTGAACTCAGTACCTTTGGAAGAGCAGTCAGTGCTCTTAACCTCTGAGCCATCTCTCCAGCCCCGACATTCTCCTTCTTGTATCAAAGAAATATATATGTCCTGAACCACAAGTTTTCTAGGCTTCTAAATGTAACCTTTCATTGCACAGTCAGTGATCAAAACAATTGACTGCCCATAAGACAAGCATTGAGTGCATTCAACTGACAGATTCATTGCTTATGCATGCAGTTATAATCATGTTTCTAAGTTTCTTGCCTCAGTAAAATGTGGATATCTAAGTCATGGAGAAAAGATTGTTGTTAATTTTAAATTGGCCCTTCCTTGCAAAGAACACAAACTTTTAATTAGCTATTATACAGCATCCTGCCCCTCATTGTTTAAGATTTATTTTCTTTCGGTGTTTGCTGAAAGTAGTAGTAGTGGCTCTTGTCTCCTGCCTTAACACTGTTGGTGATCATGAATAATACTGTTCTTAATAGGTAAGCTTTTAGTTTCAGTTTAGGCAGACTGTGTCAACACATCCATTCAAGTAGAAAGAATCACTAAGCACACCTTGATCTTTTGAGAAAGTATAAGTATCAAAGAAAAGCAACAGCTTTTGAAATCGTTTGAAGATAAGCAAGACACAACGCATTCAACCAGGAGATGTTGGTATTGTCTCATACTTGATTTGTTTTTTGCATCACAACCTGAAGATATGCCTATTACAACCCCCATCCCAGCACAGGACGTCAGCCTGCAGACAGTGAACATGGAAGCCGAGGGAGCAAGCACAGGAGTACTTCCTTCCAACCCACCTCCAGAACTCTGGCAGCTTAATAGCTGAGTCAGAGTAAGACTTGTGCCCAAGACTAGCTGCCCCTGGAGCAGGATGGACCAGTTTCCAAGGATCCAGTACCAGACCACTGTGAATTGCTGTCATTTCTTCTTTTGCCAGTGGCCACATTCATACTTGACACTCACAACTTTGGCTTTAACTCCAGGCAGGCCCTGGGTGAGACCACCCACCACAAGGACCACATGGTGCTCCTTTTAGGGTGTGGCCCTCCCTAGGGATGAAGCAGACAGCTTCTTTGCCCGTGCTGAGGTGCACTCGGTTGGCAGAGTTAGGCTTCTTTGGCTTCCTGATGAATGTGCTCAACACCACACCCTTCAACTGTGGCCCACCCACTGTGGGGCCCAGACTCTTAGGGGGTTCCTTTGGGCTGCCTAAGCAGTGCATCAGGTTCAGGGTGGCCATAGAATGGGTGGCCCAGAGCTGGGTTACTAGGGCTAGGCCACAACTGAGGGATATGGTGAAGCCATGAAAAAGGCCTGGCCAGGACGTCTCTCCACCTGCTGTGTTCCTAGCGAGGTCTTACACATGCCAACGGCTATCTTCAGCACCTTCCAGGGTTTCTCTTTTAGTCATACTTGATTTAAAAAAAAAAAAAAAAAACACCTTTTACTTTAAATTACTATTATCATCATATCTGCTGTTTGCTCGACTGTACTTGGCAAAAATTTATCATATAATGAAGCCATAGCTTTGTTTACTAAAACTCAAACGTGAATTGATGCTTTAAACTAAATGTTTTTAAATTAAAAAAAAAAAAGACTAGACTCCAGAATGTCTTAGATATAACTTGGCCTCGTCACAAACCCTGGGGAGCACTTAGATTTCCTCTCTCCTCACCCACTAATGTCTCCTCACCCACTAATATCAGGAGCCCTCTCCTGTTCTGTCCTAACCACAGCCCCTCACAGGTGAATCTGTTTCATTATAAACTTATACTATTGACTAGAACGCACATAGAAGGGCTTAGGTCCACTTCTCTTTTGCAGATTGTTCCTCCTCACCTATCATCATACTTTCCAGCCCGTCCATCCAGGTAGGAGGGAATTTCATAATTTTACCGTGCCATGGGCTAAAATCAAAAATGAAAATTGCAGGAAAATGGATATTGGTTTATTATCTTTAGGGAAAGAAAATATACTTTCCAAATACAAATTATGCATTTCTAAATTACCAATGCTTATTCTGGTACTTGGGAACCATTAAAAATAAATGGGTCCAGGGAAAATCTATCGGATGTGTTTTCTAAAAAAGGTCGCAAATAAATTTTGTTCCTTGCTGGAGGATATCTATCTATCTACCTATCTCTGTACATATAGTCATAGATAGACATATACTTATAGATACACACATATACACACACACACACACACACACACAGGTATACATATGGCAAGGCTCTTTCATCTTTGCTAAATTACAATTCATTTTTTGAAGAGGTAAAATCATTTTCTCCTTGTTTTGTTCGTTGTTTTTCCTGAACAAGAAACAGATTTGAAAAGCAGTTAAGGAATACAAATCCACACAGAGAACCAGAAGTACTGGGGCTAATCCCAACTGAAGACACACAGATGAAGCAGAAACACAGATCCAGGATAGCTCTTTCCACAGCTGCTGCTACAGCGATTTTAACTTCAATAGGTTCATATCTTATTAATGTAAAAATGTTATGTTATTTTAAGTCTGAAGTGTTCGTAAAAGTTCCTGGAGTCTGAGCAGAGGACACAATCTCCTCTCAACAGGTTTAGCAGGAGCTCCCTGCAAACAACTGCCTGTGATAAATCTCCAGGACCAGAGAGTGCTGGAGGCTGCTGAGACACTCCCCAAATCGCCTGCTCCCAAACCTTCCTGCTCCTCAAACCAAGCGCCCCCCCACCCCCCACCCCCCACCCCCCGCCCCCGTGTTCACCAGCAAATCTTCTAGTGGCCCCAAGTGGAAACTCAGTCTCTAGGAAGCTCTAGCCATGCTGTCTAGTTCATAAACCTCTGGTGCCTGCAGATGAAATCCCTGGTGGAGTCCGGAAGCCCCTTTTTAGAAGGAAGTTCGCCAAGAGCACATGGAATCTGAATTTTCCTTGCAGCAGCAGCAATACCTCCACATTGTCTAGTCATAAACCTAGGTGATTGCAAATGAAGACCCTGGGGGACCCATGGTTGCCTTTTAGAAGGGAACTTCACCAAGAGCACAAGGAAATCTGAATGTTCCTTGCCGCGGCAGGCAGCCATGCTGCGGAGTCCTATCTCTTTTGCGGCAAAGAACTGCCTGCTGGGAAAGTGCTGCAGCAACTGGGTGCATCCATGGGGAACAAAGATGCCCTGGACTAAAAACCAGTGCATCAAGCTGCCAAAAATCAGTAAGGAGATAAAGGGCTTGAAAAACTTATCTGGCAGAGAATGTAAAATGGAAGAAGCAAATCCATTTGAAATAGTCTTCCCAAACAGGGAACACTGGGGGAAGCGCGAGTCCTTTCTGCCTGCATAAAAAGGCACAGAGTTTAAGCTTGTGGTTTCGATGTGTACAACATCATTGCAGGTCGCACAAGACTACCAGTGTGGCTTTCAGAATCTGCCAGCATTTGGGTTTTCTGGTCGAGCACTGACAATGTACTGTAAGAGGTGCTTACAGTGTCACTGAGCCTCTGTGGGGATACTTCCTCCGGAACATAGAACAGATGAAGGAGAATATACAGAATCAATACTAGCACCCCAGGGCCGATTTTGCCTTTAGTAGGTTCGTATCTAACAAATTCGTAAATTTTTTGTTTATGTCCAAATTATTCGTAAAAGTTCTGGGAGCCTAAGCAGTGGACAGAGTTGCTGTTCAGTAGATTCAGCAGGCATTGAACAGGAACATCTTCATGGCTGAATCTCCAGGACCAGAGATTGTGCGACCATGTAAGACTCCAAAATTGCCACACTCTGATCCCCTAAAACCAGGTCCTCTATCCATGGGGCAATTCTTCGAGTAATCCCAATTGAAAGCCACTTTCCAGGAAGCTCTTCCTATGTCATAAACCTCAGAGCCTGGAGACTCAACACACTAGCTCTCCCAGAAGTCCCTTTTTGGTGTAAGGTTGCCAAGAGTATACTGAATCTGGGTCCTTCCTTGCTGTAGTAGCCATGCTGCTGGATGTATCCTTTTTGTGAGGGGAACTTCCTCGTGGTACACCTCAGTAGCAGCTGGCAGGTAGACTTGCTGACTGGAGATGTCCTGAAATTCGACTCACAGTCTCATGTTTGCAGAACAGTTCAGAAAAACATACCTGGAGAAACTTACCAGGAAAGATTTTGAGGGCTGAAAGTTAGGGCTGCTTTGAGCTCTCAAGGGAACAGATGCCTAGAAGGGGCTTTCACACTGCTGATGCCAACCAATTTGCTCCTTGTAGTAAGCCTGCAAGACTCCAATGTAAGTTGCCATCATTTCTGTCTCCTCAGCCAGTGTCCAATTTTCTGCTGACTGGGGATCAACTGAAAGCAGGTGGAAAGGCAGATGATGAAAATCATTTTTGCAGTGGTTTCTTTTCCACGTGTAAAAAGGTCTGGATTGTAGAATATCCTGGCTCCTAGAAAGGCATGGAGGTTCAGCTTGGGATAGTCAGGTATTCAAGGGTTCATTTTCAAAGGCTATACGAGAGAAGCACAGTGCCTTTTGTAAAGAAAGCTTGGGCAATCAGCATGTTTTCTGAGGGAGATATAGCAAAGTGTTTGAAGTTGCCTCCCTTAGTCACTAAGGTCCCGAGAATTCTTCAGGAAGGCACAGCAGATAAAGTAAAATCTACCAAAGCCAGGCTACCACTTAAACACCATGTCTGATTTCATCGATTTAAAAAATATTTTTTTTAAGATCCTAATCTTTGCCAACGCTTTCAGGAACCTGGGTCATGGACAAATTGACTGCTTAGCAGATGCAGCAGGCACTGAGCACAAACATCTGCATGGATGACTCTCCAGGATCAGAGAATGTGGGGCCCTGCAAGACTTGCCACACTCTATTTCCTTAAAATCATGTCCCCTGGCCCAATGACAATCTTCAAATTCCCAACAAGAAAGCCAGCGAGATTATAGGGAGATCCAGGGACACCGATGTTCCACTTGTTCCATTTGCATATACCCATGGTACAATGCAATGATTTCTTCCTTCTCATTGTGAGAAACCCAGCCTGTGCATTGGAGGACCTTGTCTATACGTCCAATTGTGCCTGTCAGCCATATTGTAAAGCTCACATGAGCTTTTGTGTTGTGTCACCTGTCCCGGATGAAACATTAGGCTCCTAGAACCCTCATCTGAGGACTATGTCAAAGAACTGGTAGCCCATCTCATCAGGTACCAGCTCATCAGGTTTGTGGCAGCGGCTTTTAAACAACCCTTTAAATAATCACAGAAAACATTATGATCTCACTGTCTGTAAACAAGTTCCCTCTACCTGACTCAGCCACTGACAGTCAAGATATTTGCCAGTACTTTCTTTCTCTAAAGACAGAGCCCCTCTTGTACCTACATCTTTCTTTATCATATATATGCTGCCAGGTTTGGATGTATGTAACTCTATCTACAGTATAAAAAAAAGTTTTCTGGTGGTATCTACATAGACTCCAGGGCAACCAGACACTCAACAGAGTATCCAGTCCTCTGTCCTCTTGCCAGGATGCCAGAATCACACCATCATACCAACACCCTTTCCTTGGGCTATTCCTCTTCATCTCATGTTGCCAAACCTAATACTTCATCTTGTTTTCACCTAAGGATCTGAGCATATGGAGAAGGACAAAGTAAGAATGGGCATCAGGAGAAGGAATGCCCCCCCTCTTCCTCACTCATACACACACAGAGAGAGAGAGAGAGAGAGAGAGAGAGAGAGAGAGAGAGAGAGAGAGAGAGTTACAAGCTACCTTGTTTTTAACAACACAAGTACACTGTAAGCACAGAATGGGGATAGGAATGTGGGATGGAGGGACCAAGATAAAAAGCCCAATACCTCAGAAGGTAGAAGATAGAGAAAGGATGAGCTAAGGGAGGAAAGGGGGGGAAGAAAAAAGGCGAGAATATGTAAACTCTTTGTGGATTTTCTAGGTATCCCCAAACACATGAAGAGAGCTCTAAATTCCAAAGGCAGTATCTGATTTCAGGAAATGGGGGCTATAAATAGATGAGGGTTCAAAAAGTAATCATGTGTAGCCCAGGCTGGCCTCGAACTCGTGATCTCCTGCCTCTCTGCCTCTTTCAACAAATCCTACTGGCGTGCACCAACACAACCGGCTGAGACCTGTCTGCTCCTGACAGCTTCCTGTCTTGGATTCTAAGAAGAAATTGAGCATCTTTGGAGTTACTCCAGTTGTGGTGAGACAGCCACTAGGCAAGAATTGCCTCTTTCCATCTACAGACAAATCACTGTCCAGAAAAGGACACACTTGCAGAATAGTCAACTGATTATATCTGCCTAGACAGAGTAATCAGCCCTTAATAATTCTGCATCACTAGGTCTGTCAGATGATCCTGGGTCAGAATGCTGAAGATCAGATGCTCCAACATTTTGAAGTATAGGGACTGTCTAGGTGTTCAGCGGTCTCTATAAATTGGCTAAGTTTTTAGAAGCTATGCTTTGTGCTTCCCATAATTTCAGTTAACTCAGTCATTCTGGATTTCTGATGGGGTTGAAGACCTATAGTCTCATAGCCAATCCTGGCTATTTACTTTGAGAGAACAGATCTGAGTGGACAGTTTTCAGTTGACATTCATTCTAAAGCCAAGAAAAAAGCCAGGTTCAGAACTAAGTGTTTTAGTTAGGAGAGATGACAGAGGTTCTGGTTAGTCAACAAAATGATGGACTGGGTATTAGGACTATCTTGTACCTCACTGGTACAAATTGGCATAATTATGCTCTAATTGTATTTTGAGAGAAAAATTTTATTTTAACAGGAAGGGTGATATGTAGGAGGAGCTAAGGTGGGAGGAGTACTGAGAGGAAGAGAAGGAGTAAGGAGAGGAGGAGAAGAAGGAGAGGAGAAGCTAGGTGATGAGAGAGAGAGAAAGAGAGGGGGGATATGGAGGCAGATGTTCACGTGTCTCCACCAATCAAAGATAGTTGATATATCTAGGTTGGGTATTGCGTTACACTTCTGATTGAGCATTACCAAACTTATAAAGCCTTTGATTAACATTTTTAAAAAATTGTATAAAAGCAAAAAGGAAAAAGGGGGCATGGGATAGGGGTTTTCTAGGGAGGGGAAATTAGAAAAGGGGATGGCATTTGAAATGTAAATAAAATATTCAATAAAAAAAGTAATCATGAATACAGGGACTCTGTTGTGCCCATAGCCACCTGGGCTGTCTCTGCTTCTTGATGGAGGTAGGAGGATCTGAGTAGGAGGAACCATAAGCAACTTGCCCACATTTCTGCACCAAGGCAGAGAGCTCCTCCTCACCTGACAAACATGGCTGCCATAGGAAGTCCAAGTGTTCACTTTGTGTGTCAGATGTAGGTTGGGGTTGTGGCTGTAATAGTTACATGTCTAGCAGAAGAGGAAAAAGAGTTATAACCCATAGAGGGACGTGGGGTTCTTTATATAAAGAAAATATAAATATACTCAGTAGTGATGAGGGGATGGAGTGGGGAGAAGTGTTAGATTACAACAGATCATAAGGGATGCTGGGCAATCCAAAGAAGATTCTTACAGGTCAGTATCTAGGTCCCAACAGGCAGGGAGAAGCTGAGATGCAGTGTTTTTCTTATGGCATATTATTCTCTCAAGATAGGGATTGTGTACAACCTGTCGTTTCAGCACATATTTATTGGGGGTGTTCCCAGCTGAGCCATGAGCAAGTTGTAAAAGATGGCATTCAGCTGACAGCCTAACCCATGCCCAGGGTACCTGATGGCAGAGACTGTGGTCTGTAGACAAGATGAACAAAGAGTTTTTGGCAATGAATGTCCTCCCTCCTAAGAATCTAATGGGGTAGGGTTTTTCCCCTGTGTCCACCTGGGACCTACATTCAGCAAGGTTTGGAGCAATTTCTCAGCCTAGGCCTTGGACAATGCAGATGTCTGTCTCTGCATGCATGCCTTTTACTTGGCCAGTGATCTCTAAGACCTTGGCTATAGTGTATAGTCCTTGGTATAGTGTAACCATGGTGCTACCACAATGCTGGTATGACTGACCACTTGGGGTTTACCTTACACTCTGGGGCCAACATGATACCTGAGGGTCCTGGGCCAATGTCCAAGTCAGGATGTTGTCATTTCCTAATGAAGCATAGTAGAAATATGCCACTGGTTCCAGTGTCCATGGTTTCTGAGGCTTTTATGCAGGCATTTCAAATCTGTGTCCACACAAGACCTGCCTTCAGCAAGTTTTGAAGTCATTCCTTGGCCTAAGCCCTGGTTGATGCAGGTACTTTTGTCCGTAGAGGCAGCTTCCCACCTTCTTCTATATGCAACAGTTTCTTAAAAGCTTGGTTATAGCATAGTTCCACAATGTCAGCATAGCCTTGATAAAACCTGTGAGTCAATGTTGATGGTGCTGTCAAGATGGCAGATGAGGGTGCTACACTAAGTCAGGATATTGCTGTTGTACTGTTAGAGGAATTGGGCCCAGTGTCCATGGTTTTCTGTCTGAGGTTCTGTCCTCTCTTTAAACTAAGAGTGGTGTTCTTTTTGTCTTATATGTGTATAATCTATATGCCTTGATGGTGCCATACCCATGAGTGGAGTGTCTCAGTCCAGTGGAAATGAGAGCCCTGTGTGGTAGTTGACCCAAAGGCCATGCCCCTGCCTCATGCTGAGAGATCCACCTCTGGCCTGACATGCTTAAAACAGTAGGTTGTCACCTGGATGCCTGGTGACAGGTAACTATTTGGAGTGTTTTGCTAAGCAGAGGGCCCAGGATTGAGGTAAAGGATAGCTTGGTATTCTGGGTGAAATACTACCTGGAAGCATAATTATCTTGCCGATGCTCCCAATACTTTATTTTGTTTGGCATGGCTTGAGAGTGGTAGAGTCTGTGTCCTCTGAGGCACGGCAAAAGATTCCTTCAGTCTTTGAAGTCCAGAGGGAGCTAAGATCATAGTGACTTTGGCAGCCTGAGCCAGTACAGGCTACTAAAGCAGATAAGGTTCCCGAGTCTTGGCCTACTGGACACAGGAAGCACAGTATCCCAGTTCCATTGGCAGCACTGTGTTGCAGGGAGAGCAAACTTTAGCTGCCCAGAAGTTTACACATGGGACTTGTGTTTTCACTTAAGACTAGGGGTTGTAAGCATCTTGCCATGCCTTCCATTTGGTCTTCACAGTAGAAAACAGAGTGTCTAAATACAAAGAGCTTCCCATAGGATCCCCAGCAGCTTTCTGCTTTCCCCACTCCCAGCAAAGCTCATTTCTTGGAGCTACAAGCTAGATATTCTGGTCTCTGTACATGGGATAAGGGAGACATAGACCTTCTTCCAAAGGTTTTTAAAAATTAATTAATTTATTTACATCAAATGCTATCTCTCCTATTCCCCCACACACAGAGAGACCCTCCTGCCATCCGAATTCCCTTCTCTTCTGAGAGGCTGCAGGCCTCCCATGGGTATCTCCTGACCCTGGCACATCAAGTCTCTGTAGGGCTAGGCGGATCTTCTCCCACTGAAGCCAAACAAGAATGGATAGGGGAATGGATAATATAGTCAGGCTACAGCTTTAGGGAGAGCATCTGCTACCCCACAGGTTGTTTGTTTGTTGTTTTGTTTTGAGCTTTGGTTTTTGTGAGACAGTTTCACTGTGTAGCCTTGGTTTTCCTGTAACTCATTCTGTAGACCAGGCTGGCCTCGAACTCAGAGATCCCGCTGCCTCTGCTTCTCCAGTGCTGTGATTAAAGGCATGTACCACTACCACACAATTAAAAACTTATTTTTTCTGTTGGTTGTTATTTATTCAGTTTACATGCTGATTGCAGCCCCCTTCCTCTTCTCCTCTCAGACCCAACCTTACAAATCCCTCCCCCATTACCTCTCCCCTTCTCAGAGAAGGGAAAGCCCCACTTGGGAACTACTCCGTGCTGGGACAGCTAGTCCCAGAGGACTAAGCAATCCTCTCCCACTGAAGCCCAACCAGGCAGTCTAGCCAGAGGGAAGAAGATTTGTTTCAGTTTTTGAGATTATGATATAATTATATTGTTTCTCCCTTCTCTTTTCTCCCTTTAGACCCTCCCATATATTCCTGCTTGCTCTCTCTATGCTAATCAGGACTCACCAATATGATAGTATAAGCATGAGATGAACAAGGGCAAGAGAAAGCCCATGAGGCCTCAGTTCTACACAAAAAATTATCAGCAACTATGGAATGCTGGGGGGCGGGGGATCAGTCCCGGCTTGGAGGAT
Organism: Arvicanthis niloticus; assembly: GCF_011762505.2. NCBI lineage: Eukaryota > Metazoa > Chordata > Mammalia > Rodentia > Muridae > Arvicanthis > Arvicanthis niloticus. Next base: position 93,650,415 of record NC_047679.1, on the reverse strand, counting down.
GATCTTCTTTCTTCCTGTAGGTTCTTCTTGAGGTAGTAGAGTGGGGGAAAGAGCATCGGTGGGGGATGGGGGTAAGAATTTGTCTAAAGAGATATTTAGGGTTGCTGTATAACAAAAGTTTACTTATCTAAGTTACTATGCTACTGTAGCTGACCTGCCTTCTGTGATCCTCTGAGGCCAGAAACTACAGTTTCTGGCACTTAGCACTTCATCCTAAAAACAGCAAAGGATTAAGTAAATAGCCTTTGTTCTATCTCAGCAGGAACTGCTGGTCCCTATCTAACCTGCTAGTCTGAGGTCACACGAAGAAAAGACACTTAGAGAAGTTATTATACAGTTTATTACTAAGTGTAAAAAGTTTCCTATGAAAGCTATCTAAGGGGAAAAGCAGAAATGTCCTAAGTGGGGAAAAGAAAAAAATTCTAATAAGGAAAAAAATTCTAAGGGAAAAAATTCTCCTAGGCGGGGGAAGGTGGGGAGAAGGAAAGGAAGGAACAAACCTCTCTTTGTCTTTGTCCTCAGTACTTATACATCTTTCAGAATACATTACAACGTGCATCACAAGTTCACACTAAAAATCAAATCATAAATTGAAATAGAAGTTTACAACAGAGAATGTTTACATGCATATCCATTAGGAGTAATTATCTGGCTAAACATCTATCACCTGTCTAGCTCCACAGGTTCAATATAGGTTTAAAACTATAACTAAGAAATTAGTGAAGTTTTGTATAGATAAACCCAGGTAGTATTTTATCTTCTGTCCTAGCACCTATAATAAATCATTAGTTCACTTTTTATGACCATTGGTTAATTGTTTTACAACCTCTTGGAATGTGCTCTGAGTAGGAGAAAGTCTGGTTACTATCTAAGAGCAATTAATTGGTGACACATGGGAGACTGGCAGAATTCTCATTGCAGTTTTGACTATCAGAAAAGAACCTAATAGCAGCCCCCTTATAAAAGAGCTTAATAATCACTGATATAATTTTAGGAATTCTTACAGGATCATCATTAAGACTTAAGAAGTCATCTATTTGTCTATATAGCATCACTACAAGACAGTACATCTTTGTGGATCTGCAAAGATCTGCTCCAAAGGGGTGTGCTATTGCTTAGTGATTGTTACATATGTTTAATAATAATAAGGAAAACATATTAATAGCAGGAATCTTTCCTAAAACGAATCCCTTACAGCCTTGCTGAATAAGGGCGCACCTGTTGCAGATTATATAATAATACAAGGAAGGCCTTTTCAGGATGATCACCTGCTAGTTATTAGCTTGTCCCATTATGGCTCTGACAGAATACTGAGAGAGGAAGTAATACCTGCTGCAGGGAAAGCACACGGATTGGTTAGCAAATATCATCATTATTATTATTTCTGGTTTTTGAGGTGATAATATAACCACAACATTCCCCCTTCCAATGTAATACAAAATAAATCCTCTCCTATTCAGGTTTGAAGCCCTGTAACCAGTTGAGGTAGGTGCTTGTGTCCCCCATTGCTTTGACCCACCTTTTTATGCTCTATGGTCTCTAGCAGTTTGGGTGTGGTATGGATCCACAGTGATAGCACACCCTGGACAGGCCTGGCCACCCTGTGCATCACTCTGCATTTGAGGAGTCAAGATGACAGCTGAGGATCCTGTACCAATGCCCAAGTGGTAGTGTTTCCAGTGCACAATGAAAAGACCTGAGTTCTGCCCTTGTGTCCAGTGTTCATGCTTCTGTATCTGAGGGGTCTGATCACTCTTCTAGAAAGGGATGCGGTTCCTTAAGGATGGTTATATAATATGGTTCCTACCCCTTGAGAGAACTTAATCCTCCTAGTACCTTCGAAATGGGGACAATGGGGTCCAGGCTGAGTCACATGACTCATTCTGAGAGGCCCATATCTAGCCAGAAAAGGCCAAGATACTGAAATAGTCAACATTGAGTCTAGAAGGTAATGGGTTGAAGTGTTTTGTTCAATAGAGGGACCAGGTAGTGTGTAGCAATGCATTATTATGAAAATGCCTCTTATATCCCAGTTTTACAGCCCTAGGATTGACTAAGTAGAACAGCATATTGCTAGAGACCTTTACCTGTCTCTCTTTGGGGTAGAAGCTCTTGTCTCAGTGGAGTTGTAAAATCTCTGTTCTAGAACATTCTTTCTCTAAGAGCTATTGAAAAACAATGTAGAGCAGACTCTACATTGTGTGTAATAAGCACCATGCTACCCAACTCCATCCCTAACCCTAAAACAGTAAAAAAAAAAAAAAAAAAAAAAAAAAAAAAAAAAAATTGATTACTACCATTTTAAAAAGTTTATGAGTAGGCTTAGCTGTAACTCCATTATAAAACCACACATAATTGAAATGATAGATTCACCTGGCAACTATGGTGACTCCTTCCCGCATATCTTTAATTTGGTTGCCAAAATCAACACCCTGATCCCACAGACACATACCAGGCTCATTTGATGTTTCTTAATAAACCTTATATTAGAATTTCCATCAAACATATTCTCAAAAAAGACATTATAGATACAGTAGCTGATGCTTCTAATTGGCACACTTAGACTCCAATTTCAGATAGTCAAGGGGTCCAGGGCAAAAGTAATTCCCCCACCAAAGTACAGTAAAACCTATGTGCAAATTTTCAAACCAAAGCTGCCATTTTCAACCCCATATTTTACCTTTACCTGTCTCTCTTTGGGGTAGAAGCTCTTGTCTCAGTGGAGTTGTAAAATCTCTGTTCTAGAACATTCTTTCTCTAAGAGCTATTGAAAAACACATAATTATTTTAATAGAAAAGTCCATTGTTTGGACACACTAGTGACCAATTAAGGAAATAGACATAAACATTTACACCATCTAATCCAAGAACAACTTCAGGATGATTGTATAGAGCCACACTTCAGCCCCTGGAATACATCTATCTCCTGTATTCCTGAGTCTAGTAAATGGTTTCTGTATTCTCCCCTCATCAATGCTCATCCCCATTACTTTGATGCTCTTCAGCATGGAGATTCTGTTCCTGCCATGGTCACTCAAAACTACCATATAATTGTTATTATTTACAAGATCATACTACTGTTCCTTTACATCCTAGTGATAAAGGTGTGCTTTTTCAAGGCCTACTTTTCAGTAATCAAGCACTGACATCTGGCTTTTAACGTGCTTTTAACTGGCTTTTAACGTGCTTTCCCAAGGTATGCTCAACAGCCCCACCTTCTGACAATGCTGGGTAGTACAGCAATATGCCCCTAAAAGACAAAACTATGCCCACATAGAATACCAAGATGCAACTGTTTGAATGTAGGAATAATTTCAGAACACCAAAATCCTGTCAGTTTCATATTATGGAAAATAAATGCAAATGCTTTTCCTAGTGTATTTTAACTAAAAGTGAACCCAGATTTGAATTCTTTGTTTTTCCCTCCATATCTTCCATTGTTTCCGTCACTTTGTTGATGAATCTGAGTCTGTACAGGCCTGAATCAATCTCTCTCTCTCTCTCTCTCTCTCTCTCTCTCTCTCTCTCTCTCTCTCTCCATTGATCCACACAGAAAGCATTATATGGGAAGAAATTAGCAATACTTAAAAAAATATTTAACAGAGTTGTACAAGTGAATAAGTCACTGACTTCAACTGATCTAGATAAAAAAAATTACCAATACCATTGTTTTTCACTCACTATCAGTATGTTTTATTCAATATTTATGGTGGATATTCATTTTTAAAAAACAGCTTTTATTCTATTTACTATTTTCCAAATGTGATTTATCATAACACATACACAAATAAACATTAATTACACTCTGGGTCAGGAACATGAAAGAGAACATATTTTTAAAAAACAGCCGTGACTTATGTCACATTATAATGTTTTATTACTTGAGAAACTCAAAGCAAGAAAGGTTGGTTATTGCACTAGTCTCTTAAAGACAGGTTATCTGTCTTTAAGTCCGAAGTGACCTCAAAGTATATTATTAACTCTGGTTGTGAGATTAAGCAAGAAAAATCCAGTCTTAGAATGTAAAAGAAATTTCTATTAAAAATGCATCACCCTTGGAGTAGACTTGGGATAAGATTAGCTTGGCATTCTCAGTGTGATGATGTCCTGAAGCAGAATATTCTCATAGATGCCCCAAATATTTCCATGTGATTTTCATGCCTGGGTTTGGGAAAGGGTGTACTTGAATCCCAGTAGATTGGGAAGGTAAATTCCCTCAGACTTAAGGGTCTTTGAGAGAAACAAGGTCCAGGTTGACCGGTGGCAACTTGGACCAGTACTGGCTCCTGATACAGGCAGAGATCCGGAGTTCAAGTCCTGAGAGATACATATACATCTAATCATGGGACAGCCATATCTGCCAGGTGAATCAGTTGTTCACTGCCCAGGAGAATGCACCTGACTTTGAGGGATATGGTGAAATTTCCTGGGATTGCTTCCTGGCCTCTTTGCACATAGCAGTAACATGCAGCAGTGTACAGGATCTAAATTTAGCTCCTTTCTGGGCTAAGCAGCCCCACTCACAGCTAATTTGAAGAAGCCACACCTTACGCTGGATATCCTGATATCTTCCTATGGTGTTTGGGGCACACAGATCTACCACATAAAAAGCTCTTTATCATTCCTTCTTAACTTTCCTTCGTTCCTGTCTCTGACCCTCTATCTTCGAATGTGTGCCTAACCTCAAACACAGGCTTGTGACTGTTCACAGAGGACACTGGAAGTCTGAGAGTGACTTACAGACTTTGGAAAAAGGAAAGACAGACAGTGAAGTATCCTGAGTTGTCCCTGGTGATTGGGATGGGGTCTGATGGGGTTGTGGACCGTGGAGAAGAGAGAGATTGTCACAGATCTCAAGATAGCTCATTATAATTGCCTGGCTATGTGAAGGAGACAGTTGGGGTGTGAGCCCAAGCCCAGGGCTTGGCAGGCATGAGGACAGGCAGGATGAAACGTTTCTCCTTTTGATATCTTCTCATCTCCACATCAGGTTCTTGGGCTTCCTGACTTTTCAGCAGAGCTTGTGAATGAACGCTGCTGCCCCCTGGTGGAAGCCAGCCTGAAAGACATGCTTCAGTGTCAACCTGGACCCAGATAGCTGGGTGCCTGAGGACTCAGGCCTGGGTCGATGGAAAGAAGAATCAAAGGTATTGGCAAATATTCTTATCTCCTATCATACTCCTGGCTCCGGCTTGAAAAACTGAATAGAGCTGCCTGTGCTTTTCCCTGTGTCCACCTCAGAGCCATATTTTGGCTGATGGAGACAGTCTACTCTTCCAGGGGCCCACCTGTGGTTCCCGGTCCTCTCCCTTGTGGTATCTGCCCACCTATCCTTATTCCCTGAGCTCTCAGCCACATCACATCCTCTACTCTACCAGCACAGGGTTCTTCTGGGAGGATTGGGGAGAGCACCTTTAATCTGACAGCATTCCTGTGGTCTAAATTCCAAATGTTTGCACACCCATGGCAGGCTTGGCAGCAGGTACTTTATTGTAAATGACTTAGTCCTAAGCCAGGTGTCTCAGCCCAGAGAACAGAAATGATCAATCTGACCCAGGCTTTCAGATAGGGGAAAGGAAACTCCACTACCATATACATGGACTTCACTGTGATTTTTACTAGTCTGTCCACTGCATGTATGTATGAATGTCCAAGAGGGCATCTCACCACTAGAAGAAAGGATATTAAAAACAAGAAAAAGTATTGGTCTTTTCTAGAAGCTATTTGGCTTTTCCTGTGAAGTGTGGTCCTCCACTGCCAGGTTGCTGACCTGGCTTTCAACGAAAGGGCCCTAACACCTATTGATATTCTGACATACCTCAACCTGATGGTGCCTGAAACTCCATGGTAAAGAAGAAATAGATAGCTCAAACCCACGGGTTGATGGGAGGACATCAGAGGGAAAGATCATTCTCCCACAAACAACTGGCAGGATTGTTGGTAATTGGCCTTCACCAGGCATCTGGGGTCCATGAAACTTTCTGTGTTACTCAGATTAAGGTACATTACACCTACACTGGACAACCTGGTTCAGAATGATGCCAGGCTTGTGCTCCAACAAATCTAAAATAGAGAGCTTTTACCCAGGAAGGGGTCCAAAAATGAGATCAACACCTCAGCAACTCTAGAGAAACTGACTTCAACAAGATCCTGCCTACCAGGGGATGTTAAACCTTTACTTGCTAGTTTGTATAGGTACCCTTTTCAGGTGGGTTGAAGCATTCATCTGGACTAAACCTGATCAAATAATAGCTTGAAACCTCCTCTAGTAACTGGTCCCCTGATTGTCCTCCCCCTGGTAATGGCATCTGATGATGGCCCAGCTTTCATGCCATAAATTCACAATTAACACCTAAAGATTTACACATAGATTGAAAACATCATTGTAAATATAGTCCTCAAAGCTATGAGAAGATTAAAAATTAAACAGGACATTAAAAGAAACCCTAAGAGAACTCACATTAGAGTCCAGCAAAGGATGGATAGACCTTCTTCCTTTGCTTGGAGCTGCTGCATCACATATGTGTAAGAATTTAGTCTCTATGAGATTACATTTGAAAGTTTCCCCCACTGCTTCTGGAGCTCAGAGGCCAGCAGTTGCCAGAACTCTCTAACATCCATTCTCAAGTTACTGCAGGCTCTCTAGTTCTCCATAAAGGATATTTATCAGACTATCTGTGAAATCCTGCCAACATCCAAAGTCATCACCAGTTTCTGCTTGTTCAAATATGGTGATACTGTATGTGTCAAACAGGTGGCCTGGAAACATCTGGAACCAACTTGGAAGAGGCCCTACATGGTGATTCTCTCCACTCCTATGGCTATGAAGGTAGCTGACATTACACCATGTGTCCATCATACTCAGGTCAAAATAGTGGAAGCCATGGATGTCCCTTCCAAATGAACTGTTTCTGGGAGTATGGATCTATTTCATTAGTCCCAAGACTCTTCCACACCCTGGCATTCTTCCTCTGCCAGATTATTATCGTTTATCCTATGGATATGAGGACATGGTAATGATCCAAACCCATGGCCCTTGGGACTGGACTTGGAAACTACGGAAGACAGAAACAGGGAAGGTATTACTTAGCATGACTACAGATCAGAAACCCATTGTCAGCTTGACCTTTGCTCACTGATGTCAACTTTAAATGTCTGGGTTGTATTGGAAAAAGGAAAGATGTGAGAGTTTACCTTTTGAGATAAGAATACAGAGTTTACAGTCTATGCAAGTCCCCTGCCCAAAATAGAGAATCCATTGCCAAAGTTTGGTTTGTAAAATAGAGGCTTCCTAAAAACAACCAGATGAATATATAGAAAGTCTCTTCCAATAAATGTACCATAGAAAAATATAATCCAATGGCTGTAAAATTAAAACATCTAGAAATTTTTGTAAAAGAAAATTCTTTTTTTTTTTTTTTTTTTTTTGATAACAAGGAAAACCCAGGAAATCAAGATTCTGGGCCATAGGATGGAATCCTGGGAATGGAGTTGATCATTAATAGCCAGAAATCTACCATGATCACCCAGCCCCACCCTATCTACCCAACAGTTAGCAAAACTCACTGTGACTGGAAAAGCCCAAGTTAACATTAGAGGACTTCTAAGGGGATGAAACTTGTCTAATATCCAAAACCTTTAACCTAGGTACTTCTGCTTACCTTGATGCCTATTATTCTGCCTTATGAGTTAATTCATCTGGACAATGGCCATATTGCTGAGACTACTTTGGTGGGAATGTACCAATGGTTTTGACCATTATGCCTCTTCTGATGCTTTCCAAACTAAATAGACATGTTGATCAGGACCTAGAAGTATTAAACTGCACTTAGATTCCCTTCTAGAAATGGTCCTAATAAAATTGGAGAGGCTTAGACTTACTTCTCACAAGATAAAGAGGACTATGTATGGCTTTGAAAGAAACATGTTTTTTTCTGTACTGTCTTCATGAGTAAAAACAAGTAAACAAGAATAGAAAGAGACAAAGACATTAATTAAATAAAGAGTACCAGTCTCTGTTCTTTTAGCCAATCAATTCAGTAAAAGAATAAATTTAGTAAAAGGAATGGTCCTTAGGACAACCACACCTCCTTTTTAAAAAAAATATTGGATATTTTATTTATTTACAATACAGATATTATCCCCTTTCCCCCATTTTCTCATCCTAGAACCCCCTATCCTACCCTCTTTCTCCTTTATGCTTTTATACCATTTTAATTACATGCATGTATTAAGGACAGTTGTAGGATGAGGGTCTAGGAATACAATGGATGCAAATAGTCAAGGAACAAGCAAGACAATAAACACAAATAGTCAAAGAAAAAGCAAGGCGTTAAACCCAATTACGTGAACACTCCCGTGATCACTGTTTCTAAGGGCTTATAAGGATGACCAAAGTATCTGAGCCTACTTCTCTGTCCTAGTCCAAGGTCATTTTTATGTCTGAAGCATACTTCCTTGTTCTAGCCTAATATTTAGATTCCTGCCTGAGATTACTTCTTTGTTCTAGCCTAAGATTTAGATTCCTACCTGAAATTACTTCTTTGTTCTAGCTTAATGTCAGATTCCTGCCTGAAGCCTACTTCCTTTACTTTGGCCAAAGTCATATTCCTGCCAAGCAACCCATTTTCCTTATCGTTGGCCCATATCAGATTCTTGCCAAGCAGCCCCAAAGGCTCTCTGCCTCTTCCCCCTTTTTATTTCATTAATAAGACTAAGCCTGTCTTAGGCTGTTCTGACAAGAATGCCTTACTTACCTGTCATGGAATATGCATTATCAAAAGCAATGCACTTCTGTCTTAGGTTGGTAAGCTTCTGTACAGAATCTTGCCCAAACTTGACTTGCCAGCCTATGAATTTAATAATTCTGTCTGGGGGTCCATTTCAGGTTCAAGCCATGTACTTTGGCTGCCAACATGTTGATGTTGTTAAAGAAAAGCTTTAACACAATGTGCAGGAATAAAAGGATTCCCAGGACATAAAAGGGCTAGCATGATCAAGCTATATATGCCATTTTTGAAGCTTGACCAAAATAGAAATACTGACCTCAGGACATGAGTAATTTTATCTGCAGTATCTACCACATCAACACTCAGCAGAGCAGCATTCTTGAAATTCATAAGCTCCCTATGTTTCGTTAAAACATCCCAAGAAGTGTTAGAATTATGCCAAATACACTGCAAGTGTCATTAAACTTCTTCCTAATTATAATGACTACCACTGTAAATTGTAGAACTAACATGAATCCAATGATATTTGGCATGACACTCAAGATGACTCCTTACCCTTAAATTCTGAAAATTCTTCCAGTAATTTGAATAGGATAAGAGCATCAATCTGTTCTTCCAAATGCCTATCTACATCCTCTTATATATTCAACACATTAGTAACATTTTTTTGCTAAATCATTAACAAAAGTAGCTGTCTTAACTTCTTGTGTCACAGCAATTGCAGAAGCAGTGGTATTAGCAATTAATGTAATCAAAACTGTTATGCCAACAATAATCAAGCCCACTACCCTCTTGCTTCTGCTTAAAGCATGACTCATTTCTTCTAGTACTTGCAAGCTATTTTTCGAATACCAATATGAATACAATTCCATATATTCAGGGAACTAAAACAAAAGCTGGTTGAAAGACCTTCATAACTGACATGCTGGATTTCAAAACACAAACACAATTAAAAGGTGTACAATCAATGCAACTTACATTAAATACTATAGAAAAAACAAAAGCATTTTTAACTTGACAATTAAAAGAGCCTTAACACATGTGCTAACACCTGTTTGAAATCCAGATCCTGACCCAACTTTATCTATTGCTAACAAAACATCACAGAGAATTGCAGCTAATTTCCATAAATGTCTCTGAAAATGTCCAGAACCAGACTTCCAAATGAAGACTATTATTTCCAATATTGGATTGATTTTTAGACAAGTCTGTGATTGAACCTGAATAACTGGTCACATTTAATAACAACATAAGAGGCATTATAACTTCTCTTTTTGATTCTCTGTTCCACAAGGTCTAAGAACTTGAAGCAAGGCAGCTTGTCCCATCAGGGGTATAGGTAATCAATGATGGGCCGGGAACATATGTCCAGTACAGCTTCCCAGTCACCATTGTCAGGGTATTCAGTAAGCTCACTGGTCAGCATCATTCTTTGTCCTGGCATCAGCATGTCTCACCCATTTTTCTGGTGGCCACCATACTCCTTCAGCATCCTGCAGAAAAGAAAGACACAAACATGCCCTCTTCCCCATATTTAATACCTGATTAGGATCATGTCTTATGCCAGTAAGTGGATCCTTCCCTTTCACCTATGAATAAGTATACCTAGTTGTAGAGTGCCATCGACACTCAGCAGAATGTTCCTTGGCATCCAATTTAAAAAAAAAAAAACAATTTAAAATAAAAAGAACATGATTTAAATAAATTTGTGTTGTACAAGGGTATATCTCCCCCTTTTTTATTTTATGAAGATATTGTTTTAAAGTTTCATGGGCCTGTTCCACAGTCTCTTGTCCTTGACAATTATAAGGAACCCCCATAATATGGGTAATGTTAAATTGCTGCTAAGTCTCAAATGTTCGACTGCCATAGCCAGTACCATTATCTGTTTTTTGTTTGTTTGTTTGTTCTTTTCTTCTTTTATTATTGGGTACTTTATTTGTCTACATTTCAGATGTTACCCCTTTCCCCATTCCCCACCCCCAGAAACCCCTTAACCCATCTTCCCTCCTCCTATTTCTATGAGGCACACCTCTTTAAAACAGGATAAATCCATGATTTGCCTCATTCACTAAGCCCAGTGGGGACTATAACAGGTCCCTAAACCTTAGCAGGCCTCCAGAGCTTAGCATAATTGGCTCCTCAATGGAAAAATCATTCAGGTCATAAAAGTTAGCACATAAACATCACCGCCTGCCAAAATGATAACAAAGACCTAGTCCATCAAAGTCCAAAGTTCTGAGAAACTCTCTAAATGAACTAACCTTGCTTTTTGGCTTCTGTAGTTCCACTTCTGAGCAGCTGTTTTTGTCAACTAAAGTATGCTATGCCAGAACGTGTTTGTGTGATTCAGGGCTACACTGGTGTCCTGAACACACAGTGTAGTTGCCACCAGCGAAGAAAGACTTTCCATTAGCTTAAATGTATGTATGAGTGGTTTTCTCTTGTGAATACCCCGCAAGAGAAAGGCCTATCTGAATAAGACCCAATTTGCCCAAAAATTAATGCTGAATAGGACTTCATAAAAGTATTTTAGCTTATGGGCAGCTAAACAAATAGTCAGCCAGGTGAAGGGGAAGTTCAAAGACTGTGAGAGATTCTCTGCCAGTTATTTTTCAGACAGAAGATTAATATCCAGAATATGTAAAGAACTATTAAAAAGAACAGTAAAAGACCCAAATGACACACTATGAATTTGAAGGATGGTCAGGAGGAGTATGTAGGAGGTTTGTAGAGTGGAAAGGTAAGAGACAAATACTGTAATTATGAACTCAAAACTAAAAAATGGGTCCAGAACAGAGATCTCAAGTGATGAAAAATAAAAATGTCTAAGAATAACTCAAAAACTGCTCATTGTCCATAGTGATTATGGAAATGCACATCAAAACAACATTAAGATTCCATCTGTCTTAGCCCAGTTAAAATGGCAAAGATTACCAAAACAACCAACAATGAAGTATTGGAGTGGGAGATGTCAAGTAAAGGGAATCCCAACATCTTGTTGGGATTGCAGGCTGGTGGGGTCATTCTAGAAATTAATGTGAAGAATTCTGAAAGCTAAAAATATCATCTACCAGATGACTCAGCTATACCAGCCCTTGGCATATACCCAAGGGACTTGATACCCTTTGCCTCAGATACTTGCTGCTCTCTATACAAGAGCTAAGAATTCGAAACAATCTATATATTCTACAAGTAACAAATGTAAATGTGGTACAGATACACTTAATGATCATTTCAAACTAAAGTCCAACTTTTGGTTGGACAATTGTTTTTATTACCTCAAAAGATGCAACTAAATGAGTAAATGTAATAAACAACAAGGATTTCAAGAGAAAAATAATCATCTCAATAGATACAGAAAAAGCCTTTGATCAAATCTAATATGGCAAAAGTTCTAAGGAATGTAGGACTAGAGGGAACCCACACACACGTAACAAAGCTGTATGTGAGAAACCCATCGCTGACATTCTAAATGTAGAAAACCTTGAAACAATCCCATTAAAGTCATGAGGACTTGACTTGATAGTGGAGGTCCGCTATCCCCACTTTTCAATGCTATACCCAGGAGCTTGATATAGGGACAAAAACATATCAAAAGAAGGATCATTCTGTCCCTCCTGCCACCTTGACTGCCAAGTCCTGATATTGGGATTCCACACTATTGATCTATTAGGCAAAGTTAGGAACCCATTGAAAGTTATCTGGAAGTTTCTCTCAGCTCCTAGCAAACCACTCCACCCCTACTTCAATCAACAGGATGACTCAGGATAATTGGCTCACTTTCTTTTCTACAAAGTCCCCAAGTTACTCTCAGACTTGCACCTTTTTGTTTTTTTTTTTTTCTGTGGACACTCATCTACCTGTGGCTAGTACTAAGCACACACGTAATTCAGAGCTCTCTGAAGTGAATAAAGTGGACCAATGAGCACCTTCACCTTTCATATGAGAAAACAGTTCTCATATGTCTCACCAGCATATGTGCAACACACCCCCATCCCTGTCTGCCAGGTCCCCCACTTCCCTCCATGATAAAATGTCCAGGCATCCTCACAAGAAATTATAGTAGTACCTTCATCCATTCTCTCCAGGGGTCCACAGATCAGTGAGAAGAATCCAGATTGCAGACATATGAGAGAATGGGTTTTGCCACCAGGCTGCATGCAAACATATCAACAAACTAACGACAACCACCACACACACACACCACCACACAACACACACACACACACACACACTACAGAGATTTTTGTCTCTTTCTTCCTCTTTCCCTTTCTCTCCTCTCTCTCTCTCTCTCTCTCTCTCTCTCTCTCTCTCTGTCTCTCTCTCTCTCTTTCTCTCTCTCTCTCACTTCTTGATCTCTGTCTACCCTTGCCTCTACTTCTAATGCCCTCTCCTCTCCATCTCTACTCTTCCATTTCTACAGTCCTAACCACTATATCCAGGGAAGAACTGATTATCTGTTTAACAGAGGCTTTACCATGTACACATGGGTAAACCTTTCTAGACCCACAGGAAACCTTCCTTCCCTTGAGGACTAAGCCTCCAAAATTATGCTACCACACTGCCCACAATTTCTGTGTTGTACCTAGAAGACCCTCCCTGCCTCTTGGAGGCAGCATCATCATTGCATTCCAACTCTTCCTAACATGAGTCCTAGAAGCATCCACTCTGGTGCTTGGAGCAGAGCTTTTTTGGGTTGGACCTGATCTCAGTTCACAGAGGTGTCATGCTGGCAAATTCCAAGCATGGGAAATCTGGGGTTCTGGGCCTGCAACAAGGCCAGGGTCATCTGGTTCTCAGGCTCTTGGACATCCAGGCATCACTGGAAGCCATGGAACAGCCGAGGATGGAGTGGTGGGGGTGGGGGCGCATAGTAGCAATCTATGCTACTATGCAATTCATTTGCTAGACTAAGCCATGTGCATATACCCACATACCTTTTGTCCACATTGGATGACTCTGAGGGAGCCCTACTTGGCTTTAGCTACAAAACAACCTGTCCTTCCTCGTGTCTACTTTGAGATGTCTACCCTAAACACTACACTCTGTTCTCTCTGGAGCCTGGCTCCTTAGCTCTCTGAAGCATAGTTTCTTGTAGAGCTGACACACAGAGATTATACTCGACATACGCCCACATGCAAACACATGCACATATGTGTAAAAATGCACACAGACACACATGCACACACATTCCATGCCTGTCAGGATCATAGTGTGTGGGACTGTGAAAGGTTGCCTGGTTCCCAGTTGAGCTAATGCTCAAAACCCCAGAGAACCTTAAAGGACAATAGGAGTTCCACCTGTTCCCGGGTACCAGGTCCCTGCCACTAGCCGTAGACCTCCATAGATTTGTGGCCATCAGTCACATAAGGGCAACGCCCCAAGCCCTTCCACATGCAAAAAAACTTGTCCTGTAGTCAGGTAGGCTCAAGATAGATCTCCATTTTAATGAGGTACCTAAAGGCCTGGAGAGCTTAGCCAACCAATAAGCTTTCCTTCCCAGACATTCCTCCCTTCAAAAGGTATTTAATCTCAGCACCACACTGAGAAGGGGGTATGGTTTTACTCCTCCATTTTCTGCCAAGACAATAAATGCCTTAAAACCATGGACTGCCTCTTTTCATCAGGATCTGCCATGGGGAGCCATGGAGAAAGCCTTTGCCTATAGAGGCACCATCTACACTTACTTAGAAGGCCTCTCTGTGCTCCCAGCCATGACCAAGCTCAAGCCAACTATCATCAAGCCAAGTACTCCTCCTGCAGGACCAGCCAGTACTCCCATGACCCGCATCCATGGCCCCGAGCTAGATCTAGCTTGTGGGCCCCCACTCCATTCTCAGCTCTTCCACGGCTTCCAGTGACACCTGGATGTGAGAACCAGATGGCCCTGGCCTTGTTGCAGGTCCAGGACCCCAGAGCCAGCTCCAGGTGTCCTGCGCCACAGACTGTGCTTTCCTACCCCTGGAGTGGTTACCTGGGGCTTCCCTATAGCCCACCCAGAGACAGCATGAGGTAAGAGAAGTCAATTTACACATCCTGCCTCACTGAGCAGCCGAGCCCTGTGGCAGAGCAGACTCAGGAACCACAACCCTACAATAGTGGAGCCTCAGAAACAAATCCAATTCCAGAAGATCTGATGGATATACACAGGCAAAACTGCTGAGGGGGCGGGAGGCTAGGTACAGCAACAACAGGGCGTCCGGTCTTCTCTGTCGCTAGGAAGTGGGCAACCGGAGGGAAGATGGTTTACATCTCGAATGGTCAAGTGTTGGACAGCCAGAATCAGTCCCCATGGAGATTGTCTTTCATAACAGATTTCTTCTGGGGAATAGCAGAATTCGTGGTCTTTTTTTTCAAAACTCTGCTTCAGCAAGATGTGAAGAAAAGAAGAGGCTACGGGGGCTCCTCTGATTCCAGATACGATGATGGAAGAGGGCCACCAGGAAACCCTCCACGAAGAATGGGTCGGATCAGTCACCTTCGTGGCTCCAGCCCTCCTCCAGTGGCTGGTGGATGAGGAAGGTAAATGTCTGCTCTGAGAAGCAGACACTAGACATACACACGAGTAGAAGGAAGTCATCAGGAGGTGAAGAGCGGCTCATGCAAGAGAAGATGGTGTATGTCCAATCAAGGATTGCTCTGTGTCCTCACAGATGAATGAGGTCATGCTGGGAATTCCCTCTGCAGGATCTGGCCTGACTGATAATGCAGTTCTATAAATGTACATGTTTGTCTCCTTATGTTTTTTGTATAGTTTACTAAAGCATTAATATAGTTTTAGAAAGTAAATATTTTTAGGTTGCAAAATTTGATTGTTCATCTTTATATGATTATACCCAAAATCTTTGATCTAGAAAAAATAAAGGCCATGTATTTAGTCCTGAAAAAAAAAAAAACAACAACTGCTGAATGGTGAGAATATACTGTGGTTGGTATAGTGCAGGAGCACAGAGCCTTTGGTTGGACCCCAGTAGCCTGTAAACTAAGCATGATGACATAAGCCTGTATTTCCAGCACTTAAGAGGTGGAGGCAGAAGGGTTAGAAATTGAAAGTCATTTAAACCTACATAGTGAATGTGAGGTAAAGGCTACTTAAAAAATAGTAGAGAAATCTCACACGAGCACCTTAAAAGCACATCCTGAAGCTCTAGAACAAAAAGACAAAATGACACCCAAAAGAAGTGGTGGCAGGAAATAATAAAACTCAGGGTGGAAATCAATAAAATAGAAAGAGAACAATACAAAAAAATCCATGAAACAAAGTATTGGTTCTTTGACAAGATCACTAAGATCAACAAACTCTTATCCAAGTTAACTAAAGGCAAAGAGAGAATATCAAAATTAGCAAAATGAGAAATCAAGAGGGGGACATAACAACAGACACCTGATAGGTCAGCAAGATTCCCCCAAATGCTTCATCCTACCAGGACACTTACACAACCATGTTAATTGCTGCTGTATTCATAATAGCCAGCAACTGGAAACAACCTACATGTCCATAAACTGAAGAATTGATAAAGAAATGTGGTATATTTATACAATGGAACATTACTCAGCTGTTATAAAAATTGACATCATGAATTTGCAGGCAAATGGATGGAAATAGAAAAAAATCATCCTGAGTAACATAACCCAGTCCCTGGAAAATAAATATTGTATGTATTGACTTATATGTTGATATTGACTGGGCTGGATTGGTTTTTGTCAACTTGCCACAAAGTAAAGTCATCTGAGAGCAGGGAACCTCAATTGAAAAAAATGTTTTCATAAGATTGGGCTGTGCAGGCAAGACTGCAGGGCATTTTCATAATTAATGAATGATGAGGAAGGATTCTGCCCATTGTTGGTACTGCCATCAATGTGCTTGCAGTTCTGAGTTCTCTATGAGAAAGCAGACTGAGCATATCATGTGGAACTAGCCACTAAGCAGTACCCATCCATGGTCTCTGCATTATCTCCTGCCTCCAGGTTCCTGGACCATTTCAATTTCCATTCTGTCTGTCTTCAATGATGAACAGCAATGAAGAAGTGTAAGCCAAATAAGTCCTATCCTCCTCAACTTGCTTTTTGGTCATAGTATTTTGTGACAGCAATAGAAACACTAATTCATTCGATATTAGATAAGTGATGACCGGTCTACAGTCTGTAGATTCACAGAAGTTAGGTATAGAGGAAGGGACTGGGGTGGACACATGGATGCCCATGGTATGGAGAAATAGAATAGATTTTATTGGTGAACTGAGGTGGATAAGAACGAGAAGGTCAGGTGGCATGGTGGAAGGAGGTAGGGTTAAGGGATAGAGTGCAGGGAGAGATGGTTGGAAGAGGGGGCCATTTGATGGATGATATAAAAACCTAGTAAGGTGGCCATTTCCTAAAATATGTGAAGGTGAACCTAAAAAAAATCTAGTAACAAGAAAGACTACGCCTCAACTGGCCATCTTTTACCAAACAACGCTTTCACTACAGGTACTGAGTGCCATTTTATTGAGTTTTGGGCCAAGGGAATGCCATAGAAATCCCCAAACAAGCCAGGCCACTGCTAAGACAATGGGCTGCTCTCTACAAACTGATAAGGGGACTCCATTGCTGAGGAAATATCAACAAGTCATTGAATATGTGGAAATCATGCTGCTGCCTACACAGAGACTACACAGAGACTACACTTACAGTCTAGTTTTCTGATGCTAGAAGATACTTTGGAAGCTAACGAAAGAGAAATGTAAACACCAACCCAGCCACAAAACCTTTGACATGAATCTGTTCTGCCTGCAAAATATGCTAGGTTAATGGTGGCAGAGAATTTGTAGGAGTGACCAAACAGTAACTGATTTCACAAACTAAGGTGCATTCCTCGAGATGGAACCCATAGAAAAGACTGCTTGGGTGACCAAGAACCTGAGACTAGATAGCCCAGATACCTAGGGTACATTCAAGTAATTTCCTACTCTTTGTGATAAGGGAGAGCAGAGATGACTACTTTGTCTCACTTCATCTGTGACAAAATATGGAAACTGTTTTCCTCATCTATTAACAATAACAACCTCCATTGTCTACATAGAAATTCAGCAAAATCACAGTGGGCAGAGAAATCTCTGTAATCACAACTAATTGTAGGTTTTGTTCAACCAATTAATAGTGCTTTTGAAAACTCTCTTTACCAGCAATAAATTGACTATTAGGATTTAAAGTTCTTTCAATAGCTTCTTGCACCTGCTTACTCTTCGCTTCTAATTATATGCAATTATTTTTAATGATATCAACAACTGGCTCAGGATTTCCCTCTGGGTTAGTGGAAAGCATACTGCTACCCTTCCCCCCAACACAAAACATTTCTGTTTTAATTTAAATGCTCATGTCCTGCCTGATTTCTTTCAAAAGAGACTAGAGCTTGGTGTGTTGGGGCCTGCCAGGAATCCTTGCAGTCTATAATATTTGCACTAAGGTGGCTAAAAAAAAGGTCTCAATAGTACAGGGCTAGCCAAGGCTAAATAGGGAAAGCTTGACCTTATGTTTTCCAAGCCAGAAGTGGTGGCACACACCTCTGACCCCACTACTTGGGCACATCTCTGACAGTTCACGGCCAGCATGGTCTAGATGCTGTTTCATAAAACATAACCTACACAGATAGATGATAGATGGATAGATAGATATATGATAGATAGATAGATAGATAGATAGAGACAGAATGATATAATTTGAGATGTCAGCTAAGATCACATGGGTTGGCAAGGCGTGTGGAGGAAGGGACTATAAATAGAACTCCATGGACAGTGACTGAGACTGAGTTTGGCTTGCTGGCATAGCTGAATTCTTGTGGTCTGGAGGTTTCACTGATCTTTACTTCTTGAGAGAGACACAGCCAAGAACTTCTCCCTGCATTCCTGTTGGCCCTGGTGCCTCCAGCTGACTTGTGTTGAGCCTGAGGCCTGGCTGTCTCTGCTAGGTAGTGTCACTACTGCTGATTCCTGTTTGCTATTCTGACTCTGCAGAACTTGATTGTTTGGTATATCCATGAAGTGTTTGCCTGTGGAGGAGAGAGAGCAGCTTCTTCATTTTCCATATTACTTCTCTCGCCTTCTTTTGCTTATTTCTGGGTTCTCAATAGAAGTTATTGTTGGAAGGGTTGAATAAGTCTTTGTGGGATCCAGATTGTGATCTCTGCACTCTGTGGAAAAACACATGCATATCTGTTTCTAAGATGATTAACACATCTGGCCCTTTCCAGGTGCCTGTTAAAAGATCCATCCACATCAATAAAGGAGTAGCAGTCTGCTGTAGGGGAGCCCAGTGTTTTTACATAGGAGTAATATCCTTTATCATCTGTATCAAGGTGATTAATAGTAAATAAAGCATGGCTTAATAATTGATGAGGAGAATAGTAATGATCACTAGATTTTAACCTTTGAAGTTGCACCTTAAGATTTTGATGAGTCCTTTCTATGATAGTCTGACCTTGGGGGTTATATGGAATTCCCGTTGTATGTTTTATACCCCATTGACTGCAAAACTTTGCAAAGCTCGAGACGTATAAGCTGGAGCTTTTTCAGTTTTCTTTTTGGCACAACCTAAGGAGGAGAAGCATATGATACTATGTTCTATGACATGTTTTACAGCCTCCCAGGTTCTTGTAGTGGCAACGCTTACATGAGAGTTGTGTCTACAGTAACATGTACATAGGCTACTTTCCAAATTCTGGGATATGAGTTAAGTCCATTTGCCACAAATCTTGAGCTTTAAGCCTCCTTGCATTGACTCCCATTTTTAATGGATGATATACATCTGGACAATGTTCACAGTCCTTCACAATTTGCCTAGCCTGTTCTCTCGTCAAATTAGGCCAATGCATTCTGATGATGTAAAGCATGACTTTCTTTTTTTTAATTTTTATTTTATTTTGTTTGGTTTTTCGAGACAGGGTTTCTCTGTATAGCCCTGGCTGTCCTGGAACTCACTCTGTAGACCAGGCTGACCTCGAACTCAGAAATCCACCTGCCTCTGCCTCCCAAGTGCTGGGATTAAAGGCATGCGCCACCACCGCCCGGCTTTTATTTTATATTTTATTTACATTTTAGATGCCATCCCCTTTCCCCATTTCCCCTCCCTAGAAAACCCCTATCCCATGACCCCTTTTCCTTTTGCTTTTATACAATTTTTAAAAATGTTAATCAAAGGCTTTATAAATTTGGTAATGTTCGAACTGAAGTGTAACCCAATACTCAACCTAGATATAAAAACTATCTTTGACTGGTGGAAACACGTGAACATCTGCCTCCATGCCCCCTCCACTTTCTCTCTCTTTCTCTCTCTCATCACCTAGCTTCTCCTCTCCTTCATCTTCTCCTCTCCTTATTCCTTCTCTTCCTCTCAGTACTCCTCCACCTTAGCTCCTCCTACATATCACCCTTCTGTTAAAATAAAACTTTTCTCTCAAAATACAATTAGAGCATAATTATGCCAATTTGTACCAGTGAGGTACAAGATAGTCCTAATACCCAGTTCATCATTTTGTTGACTAACCAGAACCTCTGTCATCTCTCCTAACTAAAAACACTTAGTTCTGAACCTGGCTTTTTTCTTGGCTTTAGAATGAATGTCAGCTGAAAACCATCCACTCAAATCTTTTCTCTCAAAGTAAATAGCCAGGATTGGCTATGAGACTATAAGTTTTCAACCCTGTCAGAAATCCAGAATGACTGAGTTAACTGAAATTATGGGAAGCACAAAGCATAGCTTCTAAAACTTAGCCAATTTATAGAGACCACTGAACACCTGGACAGTCCCTATACTACATAACACTGGAGCATCAAATCTTCAGCCTTCTGGCCCAGAATCATCTGACAGACCTAGTGATGCAGAATTATTAAGGGCTGATTACTCTGTCTAGGCAGATATAATCAGTCGACTATTCTGCAAGTGTGTCCTTTTCTGGACAGTATTTTGTCTGTAGATGGAAAGAGGCGATTTTTGCCTAGTGGCTGTCACCGCACAACTGGAGTAACTCCAAGGATGCTCAATTTCTTCTTAGAATCCATGACAGGAAGCTGTCAGGAGCAGACAGGTCTCTAATCAAAATGAACATTAATATAGAAATATTTGTAACGTCAATTCTTTGGACTTCTGATGTTTTTAAAACCAACTATCCATGTAAGGTAACCTGGACTGTTGTCTGTTCTGAACATAGGCTTGAAATGTTGCCCTTGCTTTGCTGTGGCAGAGGTCATACCCCGGACCACTGCTCGTGACGCATCTATACATACTTTAATGTAATCTTGTACAGTCTGTGTTTAATGATTGGTCTATTTAGTTCCTGGCAGAGAGTATTGGCATTTTCCCATGCAAGTTGTTTTAATAATGTGTCAGAGCCCTTAGAGGGAAGAAGCATCCTGCCTAACGTTTCTTCCAATCTAGCAATAAAGTCTTCATATCGCTCATCTTGTTTTGTTTGATTCCTAATAGAGTTGTCTTTCCATCAATAGGAGGGAGCCTTCTACAAACAGCTACTGCAATCTTGGAAACTTCTTCTAGTACTTCCCTTTTTAAACCAACTTGTTCCTGGGGGGAAGCATTGTCTTCTCTACCCAAGAGCATTGACATCCTAGGTTGATCTGACTTCTTGAAGGCTAAATTCTGAACCACTTCCTTGCTCTATCCTTATATTCAGTCGGTCCACACTATAAACTGTCCAGGACTAAAAGTGGACTTTGCAGTCTGAAGCCAATCAAAAGGAGTTAGCCACATGCTACCCAACATTTCCACAATCTGTAGAGTGTATGGAGCACTCTGCCCAATGCTCTTAACAAAACACTGTAGGTCTTTAAGAGTTTTTAAAGGAAGAGGTTCCCATTGGGGTGTCTCCCCTTCAAAAATTGTTACTGGGAAGCAAAAGTCCAAGTCTCCTTTTGGCCTGGCTTATTTTATGGCCCCTAAAAATCCCCATTAGTTGGCATTTTTTCTTTCAAGCTTGGCTAATTTTGTTTTAAAAGTAGAAGGGGCAGTAGCTGAGGCTAAAATATCATCTATTTCTGTCCTTTTTTCTTTCTTTCTTTCTTTCTTTCTTTTTTTTTTTTTTTTTTTTTTTTTTTTTTTTTTTTTTGAGACGGGGTTTCTCTGTATAGCCTTGGTTGTCCTGGAACTCACTCTGTAGACCAGGCTGGCCTCGAACTCAGAATCCACCTGTCTCTGCCTCCCAAGTACTGGGATTAAAGGTGTGCGCCACCACTGCCAGGCCCTAGAAGGATTTTTATCATGAAAATGATCCCTTTCTTTAGCAATATAATATTCCTCTGTTCTATCATCCAGTTCTTGTTGTTCCTCATCACTTAACCAGTCACCCCCTGGTTGTGCCTTGAGGAGATTAGTGGTAAATGAGGAGATATTATATGATTTAGTTTCTGTCCTCAGAGGTGTTACCTCATCCTCTGAGGATGCTTCTTCTGCAAAGAATTCCATTTCTGGTTTTTCTGAAAAGAGGTCTCTAATTTTTACCCAAAATGAGAATGCTTGAACCAGGACCTGTCTAGGGCCATGGCATTCATAAATTCTCATCTCTTGTCCTACCTATTAGTTTTAAGAAAAAGTCTGACCGCAGCTCAGAACAGACCACTCCAGACCACGAGGTTCCAAGGGGGAGGAGGTTTATTCAGGGGATAGGGCAAAGGTGGGGAGAGGAAGGTGGAAGAGATAAGAGAAAAGAGAAGTAGAGGCCAGCCATGACCATGTGGAGAGAGAGGAAGGTGGGGGAGGGGGTAGCGAGGGTAAGAGAGAGAGAAAGGGTAAGAGAGTAAGAGGAAGATAGCAAGAGAGTGAGGAGGGAGCAAGCAGCCCTTTTATAGTGGATCAGGCCTACCTGGTGGTTGCCAGGTAACTGTGGGGAGGAGCATACCTGGCTGTTGCCAGGTAACTGGGGAGGTGGAGTTTAGACAGAATACTAACACTACCTTTTTCCAATTTTCTAAAGACAGTCTTCCTTCCTCTGGGAACCATGGGCTGACACTCAGTACAAAGTCATAAAATGCTGCCAAACTCTTCTTTGAGGGTTTGGCACCTCTACTTTCTAGCATATGATTTAATACTGTCAAGAACAAGCCTCTGTACTTAGACTGTGAATGCCCCATGATTTTCATCTTCTCATCTTCTTAACTCGATGTTTCTCTATAGAGGAGTCTGCAACACTCTGAAGAAGTTCCATTCTTACCTGAAAAGGTGTCTTTAGAAAAAGGAGAGAGAAGGCTTACCTGTTTCGAGCCCCACCATTTGGGTGTCACATAAAAAGCTTCTTCCACATCATGGCAGTGTGTAGTTAGAAGCAGTGAATAAATGAGAAAAGGGTTCCAGAATGTTGGCAGCTTTAATGAGAAAATAAAGAGCTACCATCATGAATGCTGATTGCAATTTTACTTTTCACTCAAAACTGCTTTTGATCTGGGTCTATTTCTTAAATGCTCATATTATTAAAATGTTATGTTCATATCAAATTCAGAGTGGGAAAAGTTCATCATCAAACATGGTCTTAGCTTTCAGGGGATAACTTTACTGGTAGGATGGATTCTGCTGAAACAGCATGTACTCCCTCATTTCCCCCCCTGCATGTTAGATCCCTTGTCACGGCTTCAGAGATGTACTGGTATGTTTCATTTCTCCTTCTGAAACTCAAGACTAGAAATAAAATCAGCATAAATGCTTTGAAATAATTACACCCTGTTTTTGTGCCTTATAAGGACTTTACCAGCTGGAGGGTTTTGTAAAATTAATTGTCAGCTGCTGCCATTTTCTGGCTCTCTCTGACTTCTTAATGGCATTGAAATTGTTCTCTTCCAGTCCAGTCCTAAGAAAGGCCCTTTGTGATTTGCTAATACTAGCAACTAAATGACACAATGCAAATAGGATTATCATCTACTGAAAAAGTACAGGAAGGTAGCCAAGTAGAACTTATGAAGAAAGATGACACAAGATTACACAATTTCTCTACCTCCTCACCCCCCCCCTTTTATGACTTGATTTCTCTGTGTAAATCCTGGCCAATATGGGTCTCTCTCTCTCTCTCTCTCTCTCTCTCTCTCTCTCTCTCTGTCTCTATCTATCTATCTATCTATCTATCTATCTATCAACCTCTCTATACACGAGGCTGGTCTTAAACACAGGGATCGACCTGCCTCTGCCTCCAGACTTTTGGGATTAAATGTGTGTATTGTTGCCTGGCTAGATGATACACATTCTAATCACTAAATATGTGAAGGATAAATATCCTCAGGAGTTCCAAAGTTTTACAAAAATCTGAAAGCCATTGGTTCAAGTGAGACCCAAGAGTTTGAACTGATTTTTCTTCTTTTATTTGGGTCCAGTTTAGTGTCTCTGACACGTGGTGTTTTAGGCAGTATAAATAGGACTCAAGGGTCTAGGAGAGGGCCTTGGCTTGATTGCATAGTTAAATGCTTCTTGGTCTCCTGTGTTCCCTGTCTTCAATGCCTCCAGAGAAGCAGCACTGAGAATTTCTCCTGATGTACATGCTAGTCCAGTGCCTCCTTCTGACTAGTGCCTTCAGCTGAGTCCTGGTTGTTCTAGATACTTCGTGCCACTGCTGTTATCCTGACATTACTGAACTGGACTGCTGGTGTAGCCATGAAGATATTCAGAGTGGATCCAGCTGCAGCTGCCAACCTGTGAATGGAGCTGCTCATTAACTGACAAAACAGATGGGATTGCTCCAAAGAACTATTTCGGAACAGGTCCACTTCCTCCATATCCTTTCTTTTCCAATACCTCTGGTGGGTGGTGGGCTAGAAGGCAAGTTATGAAAAGTTATGAAAAGTAGGCTTTGAAGAATTACAGTTACACACTGGTCTACTGGGAATACTATTGTATTGAAAGATTAAGTATATCATGGCAATACTTTAGAAACTAGTAACATTTGTATCACAGGGACCACAAAATTTAATTCCTTCAGCCATCAGAATATTAACAAAACATCAAAGGTAAAACTGGAAATTAACACAAGCAAAGCTATAGCACAATGTTCAGAGTAACACAAACAATCACTTTTGGGCATCATTAGAGAACATTTGTCAAGTTTGAAGCACTCTTATTATCCATATATAAAAACCATGCTGCACAAGTTTACTGATATCATATGACACAGTCTTAGAAGATTTTTGAGCTGAAGTTTCTGATGAAAAGATGGTTTCTAAGCTCTGTACTAGTGATCCTTAAATGCCCAGTTTTCCCCAGGGCCATCATCTCTATAACTAAAAGGTAGAGGGACATTTTTTTGAGTCTGTTGGAAGAGGCATTTACAATTATGGATTCTTCTTAAGTGTCAAAAACTATTCCACAAGGTGCATGGCTAATTTCACAATGCTTCTCCACTGTAAGCATTTAGCTTAGTTCCTGTAACATGTGTGACAGACATGTGATTCTTATTGAAGATATAACTAATTTGGGTGCCAGAATAATAGTCAATATTTTAGTGAATTACAGATTTTTGACTCTAGAATGGTTAACACCTTATTGCAAAATATATTTTTAAAGTAGCTGATGCCTCTTATCAAAATAAGAACACCTTTGAGAAGCTGTATAGATAGGTAAACATGAAATAGTACTGGCTGTTCATCACAATGAACTGTCTACAATTCACTGGACCCACACAGTAGTTTACTGCTCTTTGTAGCTGCACTTGAAAGGAAATGACTCATTCTAATGATGGGTGCACATGAGGGAGCAAAAGACATTAACCAGGAAAGTGATAGCAAGGAACTTTAAAACAAAAAAAAGAAAACTACAGAGATAACTACCCTAGACATAGGAATGGGGCGAGGTGGGTCTGGGGTTGGCAGGGAGGACATTAACTGCTTCAAGATCTCTGGCCACAAAAGCTACCAAGTCCTGAGATGCTGAGACAGCTCAGGGAAGCAGGATAGGCTGCCCCCACAGCCTGACTCTCTGTGTGTTAGTAACAAGGGGAGGTGGGGGTTGGGAGGGCATTCTGTAAGGCAGCTGCTGGGGAGCCTCAAAGAAAAGCAAGGGGGACCTGGATCACTCTGGGTGAACAGGGACGGGCAGGACAAGTGGCCCACAAGAAGCCAGATGCAGCCCTGGGTGCAGATGCCTGTTGTAGAGAGGTCCCTTGACCCTGTGCAACCTAAGATGTCCTGCCTGCACTAGGCTCAGGACCTGAGAGGCTGTGCTTCCCGAGTCAGGCTAGCCAAAGCCTGTGCGGGCGGGACCTGTCCTCTGGTCAGCTGGATCCTGCTCGCTCAGCTCACAGGCCTCTCCTGGGCCAAGAAGCCCTCAGGAGTCCCTAGTCCCGCGTGTGCAGCAGAATCGAGCGGCTCCCAAGCAGGTCTGCCGCCATGTTCAGAGGAGAAGCAGGGACGTGCAGTCGGAATCCTCAAAACACTTCCGCTTGATGGCAGTAGCGCACTGAGAATGCCAACTGCTAGGCGCCCTAGGCACTCTCCCTCCGCCCTTCCTGATGCAAAAACGCCAACCAGCTACCACCAGCCACCAACATGGCGGCAAGCACTGAGGCTCCCACTGGCCAGAGATGAGTGTCCATGCAGGACACTGGGGATGCCTAAGAGACGTTTTTGTATGTTGTTGGGTGGCGCCCGTGTGTGTGTGTGTGTGTGTGTGTGTGTGTGTGTGTGTGTGTGTGTGTGTGTGTGTGTGTATACAGGCGGCACTCACGCCCCCGGGTGTTGACTCTCGCCTGCCAATACTGCTGGGGAATCTGGATGAAGGCACAGAAGTTTCAGGGCCAGTAGGGTGTGCATGGCGGAAAGGGAAGGGTCACCCATCACAGGCACTCTTCAACTGCAGGGCACCTGCCAGCCACTGACTGGTGCAGCAGTGAGGCCAGTGAGCACTAAGAGGCTTGAGCAGACACTTGCAAAAAACCCTCCAGGAGCCCTACCTAAACTGCTTGCCAATCTGGACCACAGGGGCGGAGCCTCCAGGAGCTGACCACGCCCATTCAGTGGCCCAGCCAGGCCACTGGGACTGGCCCAGAGATTGATCCAGCACCTGCCTGCCTGGCCCCGCCCACACGGGTGTCCACTAAAGCTGATAGCCAGTTGTCTTCTTGGGGATGCAGACTCCAGGGTTTCTGGGCACATTCTCTCAAGTTGCCAGGTCAAGGATGCCAGCCTAGAAGGCCCTCCCAGGATGAGCCTGGGCTGGTAGGGCACCCGGGTGGTGGTGTCAGACAGCTCTTGGGGCACAGGGAAGGTGAACAGAGGCCACAAGAGGTGGGGCTGGGGAACCAACCCCCTCCATGAAACAACTAGGCCCAACACTGGCTTCCCACCTAGCAGCAGAAGGCTCTGCAGTGGACCCAGGGCAATGGGTGGGTGCTCTGTGTGGCCCTGAGGCCTTCAGTTGCCCTGGCCTGAGCCTGAGTGCAGTGGCAGGTGAAAAGAAGCCCCTGACCTTCAGCCCCGCCCTCAACAAACAAACAAACAAACAAAAACAAAAACCAACAAACAAAAAAGCAAAAAAAAAAAAAGCAAAAACAAAAACAAAACCCTTGGTCTACTTACCCCGAGCACACAGGGTGGTATCTCAGGTACCCCTAGATATGAGTTCTGGTGGATGCTGCCCCACAAAGTCATCCAGTCATCTGTCCACCTCAGAGGCCCAGAGGGGCTGGCCGACCACTTCCACAATCTCGCCTGCAGGCCACCTAGCACCCTGAGCTGGGGACAAGGACATATCAAAAGAAGGAATGAATATTCCCATCCCAACCTGGCCCCTTGACAACCAGGCCCTGGCCTCAGGCCCCCAATTCTAAGCACCTACTAAGTAAGCATCTCCAGGTGACCAGGAAACCAAGCAACCAGGCAACCATTATGAGCTAATTCCAGCTCCCTCACAATCTCTCCCCTCTCCATAATCCTCTACCCTACCTTCACCACACCCCAGCCCTTCACCAACCACCATGCAGCACTCAGAGGACACTTGGTTCTCCTTCCTTCCTCCAAAGTCCCCAAGTCACTCTCACCATAGACCCTTCTTTCTGTTGCCTAGTACACACCCACCTCCCTCCCTCCCTCCCTATCTATCTATCTATCTATCTATCTATCTATCTATCTATCTATCGGTGTATCTATCTATCAAGCAATCTATCTAACTTTTTCCTATCTGCCTACCAAACTACATATCTACCTACCTACTACACACCTCCTACTACCTCCTTTTGTCTCACCAATATATACACTTCCAGGTACATCTTCCAGGCTAGAAGGGCCTCTCTGTTTACCAGATGCTGTATGCCATGGTCATTTAAGAAATGTTTCTCACTATCCACCAGCAAGCCTTCCTTTCATGAGCACTGAGAGTCTCCAGAGGTCCACCCGTGCACTGTCCTTAAGTCACAGCTCCTGGAAGAAGACCCCTCTAACAACCTCCAGGAGAGAAGCCTGCCATTGCTTTCTTTCCACTTCTCCCTCCCTACCAAGCTTCCTGGAGGCATCTGCTCTGATACAACCAGGAGAGCTCTGTCTCTCTCCAGGCAGGCCTGCTCTGAGTTCTCCGAGGTGCAAGGCCGCCCGCATACCCCAAGGAAGGATGGTTCCTGCCACCCTCCATAGTATTTATTACCAAGCAATTTTCTCATCGATCCACCACGACAGAAGTACCATCAGGAACAACCCCCCTGCTGTCCCCCTGGGGCCTTTCTACACCTTGTGCCCACCCGACCTATGGCCTGGGCATACATACAGCCTTTAAGGGGTTCCACCTACATCCAAACCTGGCCTTCCCAGACAATGCTGAGCTCAGCACCATAAGAAAGGATATACCCCAGGCCCAAACTGCACCTACTTCAGGGGCCATGCAGGGCCTAGTTTCCTGACTAGAGGACACACAGTAGATAGATACATAGAAACACACACACACAGACACACAGAGAGAGAAAGAGAGAGAGAGAGAGAGAGAGAGAGAGAGAGAGAGAGAGAGAGAGAGAGAGAGAATGGGAGAGAGAGGTACAGACAGAGACAAATCTGGTCTCAGTTTTCGGGGATCCTACACTGCCCGTCTGTTTATTCTAGAACCAAGTCTATTCTTCCAGAAATCCCTGGACATGGCAGAGAAGGCCAGGTGTGTTTTGAGCCTTCCTCCTGGCTCATCTGTCTGGATGTTAGGGATAGTAAGCTAGTCAGGAGAAGGTCTGACTATGCTGCCTGTTTGTGTGTCAGGCATCAGAGCCAGGAAGGAGACATTCAAGGGTCCCGGCCTGGATGGTTTCCTGGCAGCCTGGCCTGTTTTGGACACCCTTGAGACTACAGCACACTCTGGCTGTTTCTACTCACTTTGGCCCAGAGGCAAGACACTGCCTAGGCACACAGTGAGGTTGCTTGCATAGGATCATGGGGGAGCCTCCCAGACCATTGAAGGGTTTGGGGGACTTGGGTGGTTTTTCTGACAGGCCTGGGGCTCCTACAACTACCTGAGGCACAGCTGCAGGACAGAGCCTTTTCTTAATAATAATCATTGGAGGAAAAAAAAAAAAAAAAGGAAAGACAGAGATAACCACCCTAGACATAGGAACGGGGCGAGGTGGGTCTGGGGTTGGCAGGGAGGGCATTAACTGCTTCAAGATCTCTGGCCACAAAAGCTACCAAGTCCTGAGATGCTGAGACAGCTCAGGGAAGCAGGATAGGCTGCCCCCACAGCCTGACTCTCTGTGTGTTAGTAACAAGGGGAGGTGGGGGTTGGGAGGGCATTCTGTAAGGCAGCTGCTGGGGAGCCTCAAAGAAAAGCAAGGGGGACCTGGATCACTCTGGTGAACAGGGACGGGCAGGACAAGTGGCCCACAAGAAGCCAGATGCAGCCCTGGGTGCAGATGCCTGTTGTAGAGAGGTCCCTTGACCCTGTGCAACCTAAGATGTCTGCCTGCACTAGGCTCAGGACCTGAGAGGCTGTGCTTCCCGAGTCAGGCTAGCCAAAGCCTGTGCGGGCGGGACCTGTCCTCTGGTCAGCTGGATCCTGCTCGCTCAGCTCACAGGCCTCTCCTGGGCCAAGAAGCCCTCAGGAGTCCCTAGTCCCGCGTGTGCAGCCAGAATCGAGCGGCTCCCAAGCAGGTCTGCCGCCATGTTCAGAGAGAAGCAGGGACGTGCAGTCGGAATCCTCAAAACACTTCCGCTTGATGGCAGTAGCGCACTGAGAATGCCAACTGCTAGGCCGCCTAGGCACTCTCCCTCCGCCCTTCCTGATGCAAAAAACGCCAACCAGCTACCACCAGCCACCAACATGGCGGCAAAGCACTGAGGCTCCCACTGGCCAGAGATGAGTGTCCATGCAGGACACTGGGGATGCCTAAGAGACGTTTTTGTATGTTGTTGGGTGGCGCCCGTGTGTGTGTGTGTGTGTGTGTGTGTGTGTGTGTGTGTGTGTGTGTGTGTGTGTGTATACAGGCGCACTCACGCCCCCGGGTGTTGACTCTCGCCTGCCAATACTGCTGGGGAATCTGGATGAAGGCACAGAAGTTTCAGGGCCAGTAGGGTGTGCATGGCGGAAAGGGAAGGGTCACCCATCACAGGCACTCTTCAACTGCAGGGCACCTGCCAGCCACTGACTGGTGCAGCAGGAGGCCAGTGAGCACTAAGAGGCTTGAGCAGACACTTGCAAAAAAACCCTCCAGGAGCCCTACCTAAACTGCTTGCCAATCTGGACCACAGGGGCGGAGCCTCCAGGAGCTGACCACGCCCATTCAGTGCCCAGCCAGGCCACTGGGACTGGCCCAGAGATTGATCCAGCACCTGCCTGCCTGGCCCCGCCCACACGGGTGTCCACTAAAGCTGATAGCCAGTTGTCTTCTTGGGGATGCAGACTCCAGGGTTTCTGGGCACATTCTCTCAAGTTGCCAGGTCAAGGATGCCAGCCTAGAAGGCCCTCCCAGGATGAGCCTGGGCTGGTAGGGCACCCGGGTGGTGGTGTCAGACAGCTCTTGGGGCACAGGGGAAGGTGAACAGAGGCCACAAGAGGTGGGGCTGGGGAACCAACCCCCTCCATGAAACACTAGGCCCAACACTGGCTTCCCACCTAGCAGCAGAAGGCTCTGCAGTGGACCCAGGGCAATGGGTGGGGTGCTCTGTGTGGCCCTGAGGCCTTCAGTTGCCCTGGCCTGAGCCCTGAGTGCAGTGGCAGGTGAAAAGAAGCCCCTGACCTTCAGCCCCGCCCTCAACAAACAAACAAACAAACAAACAAAAAAAAAAGCAAAAAAAAAAAAACAAAACCCTTGGTCTACTTACCCGAGCACACAGGGTGGTATCTCAGGTACCCCTAGATATGAGTTCTGGTGGATGCTGCCCCACAAAGTCATCCAGTCATCTGTCCACCTCAGAGGCCCAGAGGGGCTGGCCGACCACTTCCACAATCTCGCCTGCAGGCCACCTAGCACCCTGAGCTGGGGACAAGGACATATCAAAAGAAGGAATGAATATTCCATCCCAACCTGGCCCCTTGACAACCAGGCCCTGGCCTCAGGCCCCCAATTCTAAGCACCTACTAAGTAAGCATCTCCAGGTGACCAGGAAACCAAGCAACCAGGCAACCATTATGAGCTAATTCCAGCTCCCTCACAATCTCTCCCCTCTCCATAATCCTCTACCCTACCTTCACCACACCCCAGCCCTTCACCAACCACCATGCAGCACTCAGAGGACACTTGGTTCTCCTTCCTTCCTCCAAAGTCCCCAAGTCACTCTCACCATAGACCCTTTTTTCTGTTGCCTAGTACACACCCACCTCCCTCCCTCCCTCCCTCCATCCCTCCCTCCCTCCCTATCTATCTATCTATCTATCTATCTATCGGTGTATCTATCTATCAAGCAATCTATCTAACTTTTTCCTATCTGCCTACCAAACTACATATCTACCTACCTACTACACACCTCCTACTACCTCCTTTTGTCTCACCAATATATACACTTCCAGGTACATCTTCCAGGCTAGAAGGGCCTCTCTGTTTACCAGATGCTGTATGCCATGGTCATTTAAGAAATGTTTCTCACTATCCACCAGCAAGCCTTCCTTTCATGAGCACTGAGAGTCTCCAGAGGTCCACCCGTGCACTGTCCTTAAGTCACAGCTCCTGGAAGAAGACCCCTCTAACAACCTCCAGGAGAGAAGCCTGCCATTGCTTTCTTTCCACTTCTCCCTCCCTACCAAGCTTCCTGGAGGCATCTGCTCTGATACAACCAGGAGAGCTCTGTCTCTCTCCAGGCAGGCCTGCTCTGAGTTCTCCGAGGTGCAAGGCCGCCCGCAATCCCCAAGGAAGGATGGTTCCTGCCACCCTCCATAGTATTTATTACCAAGCAATTTTCTCATCGATCCACCACGACAGAAGTACCATCAGGAACAACCCCCCTGCTGTCCCCCTGGGGCCTTTCTACACCTTGTGCCCACCCGACCTATGGCCTGGGCATACATACAGCCTTTAAGGGGTTCCCCTACATCCAAACCTGGCCTTCCCAGACAATGCTGAGCTCAGCACCATAAGAAAGGATATACCCCAGGCCCAAACTGCACCTACTTCAGGGCCATGCAGGGCCTAGTTTCCTGACTAGAGGACACACAGTAGATAGATACATAGAAACACACACACACAGACACACAGAGAGAGAAAGAGAGAGAGAGAGAGAGAGAGAGAGAGAGAGAGAGAGAGAGAGAGAGGAGAGAATGGGAGAGAGAGGTACAGACAGAGACAAATCTGGTCTCAGTTTTCGGGGATCCTACACTGCCCGTCTGTTTATTCTAGAACCAAGTCTATTCTTCCAGAAATCCCTGGACATGGCAGAGAAGGCCAGGTGTGTTTTGAGCCTTCCTCCTGGCTCATCTGTCTGGATGTTAGGGATAGTAAGCTAGTCAGGAGAAGGTCTGACTATGCTGCCTGTTTGTGTGTCAGGCATCAGAGCCAGGAAGGAGACATTCAAGGGTCCCGGCCTGGATGGTTTCCTGGCAGCCTGGCCTGTTTTGGACACCCTTGAGACTACAGCACACTCTGGCTGTTTCTACTCACTTTGGCCCAGAGGCAAGACACTGCCTAGGCACACAGTGAGGTTGCTTGCATAGGATCATGGGGGAGCCTCCCAGACCATTGAAGGGTTTGGGGGACTTGGGTGGTTTTTCTGACAGGCCTGGGGCTCCTACAACTACCTGAGGCACAGCTGCAGGACAGAGCCTTTTCTTAATAATAATCATTGGAGGAAAAAAAAAAAAAAAAGGAAAGACAGAGATAACCACCCTAGACATAGGAACGGGGCGAGGTGGGTCTGGGGTTGGCAGGGAGGGCATTAACTGCTTCAAGATCTCTGGCCACAAAAGCTACCAAGTCCTGAGATGCTGAGACAGCTCAGGGAAGCAGGATAGGCTGCCCCCACAGCCTGACTCTCTGTGTGTTAGTAACAAGGGGAGGTGGGGGTTGGGAGGGCATTCTGTAAGGCAGCTGCTGGGGAGCCTCAAAGAAAAGCAAGGGGGACCTGGATCACTCTGGTGAACAGGGACGGGCAGGACAAGTGGCCCACAAGAAGCCAGATGCAGCCCTGGGTGCAGATGCCTGTTGTAGAGAGGTCCCTTGACCCTGTGCAACCTAAGATGTCTGCCTGCACTAGGCTCAGGACCTGAGAGGCTGTGCTTCCCGAGTCAGGCTAGCCAAAGCCTGTGCGGGCGGGACCTGTCCTCTGGTCAGCTGGATCCTGCTCGCTCAGCTCACAGGCCTCTCCTGGGCCAAGAAGCCCTCAGGAGTCCCTAGTCCCGCGTGTGCAGCCAGAATCGAGCGGCTCCCAAGCAGGTCTGCCGCCATGTTCAGAGAGAAGCAGGGACGTGCAGTCGGAATCCTCAAAACACTTCCGCTTGATGGCAGTAGCGCACTGAGAATGCCAACTGCTAGGCCGCCTAGGCACTCTCCCTCCGCCCTTCCTGATGCAAAAAAACGCCAACCAGCTACCACCAGCCACCAACATGGCGGCAAAGCACTGAGGCTCCCACTGGCCAGAGATGAGTGTCCATGCAGGACACTGGGGATGCCTAAGAGACGTTTTTGTATGTTGTTGGGTGGCGCCCGTGTGTGTGTGTGTGTGTGTGTGTGTGTGTGTGTGTGTGTGTGTGTGTGTGTATACAGGCGCACTCACGCCCCCGGGTGTTGACTCTCGCCTGCCAATACTGCTGGGGAATCTGGATGAAGGCACAGAAGTTTCAGGGCCAGTAGGGTGTGCATGGCGGAAAGGGAAGGGTCACCCATCACAGGCACTCTTCAACTGCAGGGCACCTGCCAGCCACTGACTGGTGCAGCAGGAGGCCAGTGAGCACTAAGAGGCTTGAGCAGACACTTGCAAAAAAACCCTCCAGGAGCCCTACCTAAACTGCTTGCCAATCTGGACCACAGGGGCGGAGCCTCCAGGAGCTGACCACGCCCATTCAGTGCCCAGCCAGGCCACTGGGACTGGCCCAGAGATTGATCCAGCACCTGCCTGCCTGGCCCCGCCCACACGGGTGTCCACTAAAGCTGATAGCCAGTTGTCTTCTTGGGGATGCAGACTCCAGGGTTTCTGGGCACATTCTCTCAAGTTGCCAGGTCAAGGATGCCAGCCTAGAAGGCCCTCCCAGGATGAGCCTGGGCTGGTAGGGCACCCGGGTGGTGGTGTCAGACAGCTCTTGGGGCACAGGGGAAGGTGAACAGAGGCCACAAGAGGTGGGGCTGGGGAACCAACCCCCTCCATGAAACACTAGGCCCAACACTGGCTTCCCACCTAGCAGCAGAAGGCTCTGCAGTGGACCCAGGGCAATGGGTGGGGTGCTCTGTGTGGCCCTGAGGCCTTCAGTTGCCCTGGCCTGAGCCCTGAGTGCAGTGGCAGGTGAAAAGAAGCCCCTGACCTTCAGCCCCGCCCTCAACAAACAAACAAACAAACAAACAAAAAAACAAAAAAAAGCAAAAAAAAAAAAAAACAAAAAACAAAACCCTTGGTCTACTTACCCGAGCACACAGGGTGGTATCTCAGGTACCCCTAGATATGAGTTCTGGTGGATGCTGCCCCACAAAGTCATCCAGTCATCTGTCCACCTCAGAGGCCCAGAGGGGCTGGCCGACCACTTCCACACTCTCGCCTGCAGGCCACCTAGCACCCTGAGCTGGGGACAAGGACATATCAAAAGAAGGAATGAATATCCCATCCCAACCTGGCCCCTTGACAACCAGGCCCTGGCCTCAGGCCCCCAATTCTAAGCACCTACTAAGTAAGCATCTCCAGGTGACCAGGAAACCAAGCAACCAGGCAACCATTATGAGCTAATTCCAGCTCCCTCACAATCTCTCCCCTCTCCATAATCCTCTACCCTACCTTCACCACACCCCAGCCCTTCACCAACCACCATGCAGCACTCAGAGGACACTTGGTTCTCCTTCCTTCCTCCAAAGTCCCCAAGTCACTCTCACCATAGACCCTTCTTTCTGTTGCCTAGTACACACCCACCTCCCTCCCTCCCTCCCTCCCTCCCTATCTATCTAATCTATCTATCTATCTATAGGTGTATCTATCTATCAAGCAATCTATCTAACTTTTTCCTATCTGCCTACCAAACTACATATCTACCTACCTACTACACACCTCCTACTACCTCCTTTTGTCTCACCAATATATACACTTCCAGGTACATCTTCCAGGCTAGAAGGGCCTCTCTGTTTACCAGATGCTGTATGCCATGGTCATTTAAGAAATGTTTCTCACTATCCACCAGCAAGCCTTCCTTTCATGAGCACTGAGAGTCTCCAGAGGTCCACCCCGTGCACTGTCCTTAAGTCACAGCTCCTGGAAGAAGACCCCTCTAACAACCTCCAGGAGAGAAGCCTGCCATTGCTTTCTTTCCACTTCTCCCTCCCTACCAAGCTTCCTGGAGGCATCTGCTCTGATACAAACCAGGAGAGCTCTGTCTCTCTCCAGGCAGGCCTGCTCTGAGTTCTCCGAGGTGCAAGGCCGCCCGCAATCCCAAGGAAGGATGGTTCCTGCCACCCTCCATAGTATTTATTACCAAGCAATTTTCTCATCGATCCACCACGACAGAAGTACCATCAGGAAAAACCCCCCTGCTGTCCCCCTGGGGCCTTTCTACACCTTGTGCCCACACCCGACCTATGGCCTGGGCATACATACAGCCTTTAAGGGGTTCCCCTACATCACAAACCTGGCCTTCCCAGACAATGCTGAGCTCAGCACCATAAGAAAGGATATACCCCAGGCCCAAACTGCACCTACTTCAGGGCCATGCAGGGCCTAGTTTCCTGACTAGAGGACACACAGTAGATAGATACATAGAAACACACACACACAGACCACAGAGAGAGAAAGAGAGAGAGAGAGAGAGAGAGAGAGAGAGAGAGAGAGAGAAGAGAGGAGAGAGAAGGGAGAGAGAGGTACAGACAGAGACAAATCTGGTCTCAGTTTTCGGGGATCCTACACTGCCCATCTGTTTATTCTAGAACCAAGTCTATTCTTCCAGAAATCCTGGACATGGCAGAGAAGGCCAGGTGTGTTTTGAGCCTTCCTCCTGGCTCATCTGTCTGGATGTTAGGGATAGTAAGCTAGTCAGGAGAAGGTCTGACTATGCTGCCTGTTTGTGTGTCAGGCATCAGAGCCAGGAAGGAGACATTCAAGGGTCCCGGCCTGGATGGTTTCCTGGCAGCCTGGCCTGTTTTGGACACCCTTGAGACTACAGCACACTCTGGCTGTTTCTACTCACTTTGGCCCAGAGGCAAGACACTGCCTAGGCACACAGTGAGGTTGCTTGCATAGGATCATGGGGGAGCCTCCCAGACCATTGAAGGGTTTGGGGGACTTGGGTGGTTTTTCTGACAGGCCTGGGGCTCCTACAACTACCTGAGCACAGCTGCAGGACAGAGCCTTTTCTTAATAATAATCATTGGAGGAAAAAAAAAAAAAAAAAAAAAAGAAAGAAGAGACACCACCCTAGACATAGGAACGGGGCGAGGTGGGTCTGGGTTGGCAGGGAGGGCATTAACTGCTTCAAGATCTCTGGCCACAAAAGCTACCAAGTCCTGAGATGCTGAGACAGCTCAGGGAAGCAGGATAGGCTGCCCCCACAGCCTGACTCTCTGTGTGTTAGTAACAAGGGGAGGTGGGGGTTGGGAGGGCACTCTGTAAGGCAGCTGCTGGGGAGCCTCAAAGAAAAGCAAGGGGGACCTGGATCACTCTGGTGAACAGGGACGGGCAGGACAAATGGCCCACAAGAAGCCAGATGCAGCCCTGGGTGCAGATGCCTGTTGTAGAGAGGTCCCTTGACCCTGTGCAACCTAAGATGTCTGCCTGCACTAGGCTCAGGACCTGAGAGGCTGTGCTTCCCGAGTCAGGCTAGCCAAAGCTGTGCGGGCGGACCTGTCCTCTGGTCAGCTGGATCCTGCTCGCTCAGCTCACAGGCCTCTCCTCCTGGGCCAAGAAGCCCTCAGGAGTCCCTAGTCCCGCGTGTGCAGCCAGAATCGAGCGGCTCCCAAGCAGAGTCTGCCGCCATGTTCAGAGAGAAGCAGGGACGTGCAGATCGGATCCTCAAAACACTTCCGCTTGATGGCAGTATCGCACTGAGAATGCCAACTGCTAGGCCGCCTAGGCACTCTCCCTCCCGCCCTTCCTGATGCAAAAAACGCCACCAGCTACCACCAGCCACCAACATGGCGGCAAAGCACTGAGGCTCCCACTGGCCAGAGATGAGTGTCCATGCAGGACACTGGGGGTGCCTAAAGACGTTTTTGTATGTTTTTTTTTTTTGGGGTGGCGCCCGTGTGTGTGTGGTGTGTGTGTGTGTGTTTGTGTGTATACGGGCGCACTCAGCGCCCCCGGGTGTGACTCTCGCCTGCCAATACTGCTGGGGAAATCTGGATGAAGGCACAGAAGTTTCAGGGCCAGTAGGTGTGCATGGCGGAAAGGGAAGGGTCACCAATCACAGGCACTCTTCAACTGCAGGGCACCTGCCAGCCACTGACTGGTGCAGCAGGAGGCCAGTGAGCACTAAGAGGCTTGAGCAGACCTTGCAAAAAACCCTCCAGGAGCCCTACCTAAACTGCTTGCAATCTGGACCCAGGGCGGAGCCTCCAGGAGCTGACCACGCCCATTCAGTGCCCAGCCAGGCCACTGGGAGGGCCAGAGGATTGATCCAGCACCTGCCTGCCTGGCCCCGCCCGCCGCCCACACGGGTGTCCACTAAAGCTGATAGCCAGTTGTCTTCTTGGGGATGCAGACTCCAGGGTTTCTGGCCCATTCTCTCAAGTTGCCATGTCAAGGATGCCAGCCTAGAAGGCCTCCCAGGATGAGCTGGGCTGGTAGGGCACCCGGGTGGTGGTGTCAGACAGCTCTTGGGCACAGGGGAAGGGAACAGAGGCCACAGAGGTGGTGCTGGGGAACCAACCCCTCCATGAACACTAGGCCCAACACTGGCTTCCCACCTAGCAGCAGAAGGCTCTGCAGTGGACCCAGGGCAATGGTGGGGTGCTCTGTGGGGCCCTGAGGCCTTCAGTTGCCCTGGCCTGAGCCCTGAGTGCAGTGGCGGTGAAAAGAAGCCCCTGACCTTCAGCCCCGCCCTCAAC